>NC_065517.1:34526098-34582184 GCF_006386435.1 Epinephelus moara
ACAATGGGCGTTTTTAATATTACAATGGTACATCCTCACGGTCGGACATAAAGTAATAACATTAACAAATAGCGGAGGCAGAGGCTAGCAGCTTCATTTGAAACAAACTACATTATAGACGCTCCGTTATTTATTAATCCCTCTGTGTGTTTATATATTTACTTTTTATCCGCTCCGTTGTCTTTGTAAAGTTAACATATCGCACCGTCATTTCAAACTCAACACTTCCTGAACTTGTTTCAAATTAAAGCCCCTTATAACCTCAGCCACTGCAACCCTAGTCACATGATTGCAGCCTTTTAAAATACGTGGGATATGTACGAATTATGGGTGCACTGCTTTTCATGGGAAAACCTACGAAAAATGAAAGAGTCGTGCTCTGTAACAACCTCCTGTTCTATTTTCACTTTTCACTTCATTTCCACCAAGACAATTAACACTTACAAACCTTTACTTAGAGACAGCTCAGATTAATTTATTTTCTGTTTTCTATTTTTGTTCAACCACAAACCATGCTCTAGTATTTAATTAATAAGTACAAGGTGAAAATATGTTTTAAATGTTATTTAGTATATAGTGTGAGCAGCTTCCCTTACACGTGTGGATGATGAATAGAAACAGTAGTAATAAGAGGTGAACACTGATGAGTTCTGGTTTAAATTAGACTACAAATATTTTTGTATAATCAGTTAGAGATGGAGATTTTCTTTTTTACCTGTGGAGTTAATGTTGTACATCACCTGATGGTGCATCTGTATTATTTTCATGGGGTTTTAGACAGTAGAAATGTTCACATTTATACCATCAGACAACAAATGATTTCAGTTCTGTTTCCTCTCCTGCATGAAGACGGAAAAATGTTTGTGTTTTTTACTTGACACGCTCAAAAATAGATATGTGAAGACAAGATATTCATTTTGAACATCTGCGGCCGTGTATAAAGAGAAGTGTGTCTCCACGTGGTGTCAGTCTGTATGCAAATACAACTTCATTAGTTTTGGAGATCAGGAGATTGAGGTGAGGGTACAGTGTGTTATAATAGAATGGGAGGCAGATGACAGTCCTATTTCCTTTGAGACTTTCCTGTTCACTGTCTTCTATTATATTAAACCGAATCAATTATCCCAAAGGCTGCATGCTATAATAGGAAGCTGGGTGGGCATTTTTAAACAGAGCAGCCTGGCTGCTCAAATCCAAACACGCCGTGTGCGATTACAGTGATGAGGGCATTGAAATCCTGTAATTGAGACATGCAACATTATGATTGCAAACTGATTGAATATAATTAGCCATGGCTTTTACTTTGTTTGCTTGCTTCCTTTAATTAAGAGATTTTTCTTTTCAATTGGTCAGAGTAGATTCACATTATGCAGGGATGTTTGATAAGTGATTAGCCCGGTAAGGCCCACTAAGATAATTAATCGTCCAATTGTACAAAAGTGTGCTGTGGTTGCCAAGTGGCCTTGCCCCTCACGCTGCCTCAGTGACTGCGCTGTAAATAACCAGTCCACTCACCAGAGGTAAATGTTGGCATTGTGTGTTCCTTCAAACCACGGATATGTTTAATTTGTACGTTTCATACATATCGTTTCAACTTTTCTGATATTGAGTGCACATGAGCTGACTTGTCATCAAGATGGCTGCCAAGCTGCAGACCGCTGTTTGAGACCAACAGACAAAAAAAATGGGTGACATTGGCAGCAATTTCGAGCCATAACTGTGCCAGCGAAAGAGGGTGGGCCACAAAAAGCAAGTTTAGTGGAACAACAGTGGCATTTCTAGCAGCGATTGTTGTGTTTTTTGCATGACATCAGCAGCATTTCCAACCATGATTGTGCCACCAAAAGTGGGTATTCGTGAACAAGACATCATGGCAGCAGCTTTGCCACCAAAAGCTGAAGATTTTTAGCTTGACATTTGTGGCATTTCCAACCCTTGTTATGCCAGCAAAAGCAGGAGTCTTTAACAAGACATTGGGGGCAGTTCCAGCAGCAGTTGCACCACCAAAAGCACTTTGTTATTACTGAGAAATCTGGGCATTTCCAATAGCAACTGTGCCACCAAAAGCAGATGATTTTCTAGGAAGATATTGGTGGCATTGCCAACCTTCATTGTACCACCAAAAACAGGTGGGATTGATTTTAAGTACGACATCAGCAGCATTTTCAGCTGTTATTGTGCCACCAACAGTGGGTCTTTTGAGCCGAAACATATTTTCCTAACCATAACCAAGTGGTTCTTGGGTCAAAAACTAACCGCACATTTGCCACAGCAGAGTTGCAACATAAAAAAATGTCATGATTCAATGTATCCACAACATAATAACATACGAATTTTACATAATGTGTGGTTTGCAGAAACATTCAATGCCAGCTTGGTGTTGAAATAACTCAAGAGTGTCAATGTTAAATCCATAACTAGTCAAGAACAATGTTGCAGTGTTGACCTACAAAAAGGTGTTTTCACTAATGCGTTCAGTCATCATGAAGTCATGCTAATGAGAGTCCCTGATAAGTAGGAGTGACATGAGCTCACACTGGTTAATGTTTCTCTGACAGCTCCGTGATGAGCTACACCATAAATAGACGCTGTAGGTACACGTCTACATGTGACTACAGTATATACTCCCCTATGAACTCTGCTACAGAGCTGTGTTTTGACACATCTCTTGCACTTCCACAGCTCGCTCCCAGGCGCTCTGTCTGCCTGCCTGCTGTGAATATTAAGTCCATCCTGCTCTTGTGTCTCTGTGGGTGTGAGGCCTTGTCCTTGCAGAGCAGAGCACACTCCATCCCTGACAAGGGCTCCGCTTTTATCACCTGATGCCGTGAGAGCCAAATGAGGGTTCGGTCATGTTCAGCCATTTATCATCTGCGATCAGCAAGCAGCCACAGGGGCAGAAAGGACCTTGGCTGCGTGTACGCGCTCTCCTCCTGCCATTTGTTCTTAAAGTCGACCAGGTTTAGTGTCACTGTGGTCTGCTGCATTCACAGCGGGGAAAACAAACATCAACGTGGTGGCTTTGTTTATCCACAGCGGGGCTTGTGTCTGGGGCTTTTGTGTCTGCACACGCTGTATCATGCACAAAATACTCGCTTCAAGGTAAAATAGATGATAATGATGAATGTTGCAAATATGGTTAGAGGAGCGTTAAATGGGGTGCTTATTTATTTTCCGTCTCGACATCCATTCTGTCTGCCAGCTGTAGTACAGGGCGTTCAGCTGAGAAATGTCTGCGACTTATAATGAAGCTAGAAATTTGTATAAAGCACAGAAAGTTATTAGCAAGTATCATTTGACAAGCAACAGTGCTGTTTTATAAGATGTTCAAAACCCTTAAATTTAACTAGCTAAATAAACCCACAGAGCTCCAGAAACATGATTTGATGAATGTGTGCACAAAGCCACCTCATAGAGGCAGTGGTTGGTTTACTGAGCCTGAACAAAGGGGAGGCTGGGAAGGTAAATTGAACGCTTTCCCTCAAATTCTCCCCAAAATAAGGGGGTGTGTACCTATCTCCATATTTGTGTTAACAACATGGTTGGTGTTCCCTTTCATCCACCTTGTTTCAGCCCCACTCCCTTTGTAATGGCTTGTTTGGACTCTCAGACCGTGTATTTGCTCTGTCCTGGCTGGTCGAGATGGCTGCAGCCAGTTTTATTCACTGTAGAAGGGTCGCACTTAACGCCCACTTTCATTATTTCCTGAGTGTGCTCTGGAGGATGTGCTGCTGTAGGTAAACAAGAAATGGTATGGAGGGATAGCATCTTAAACACAGCAATATTTGGAGAGATGGCTTTTTTAGCTTTTAGTGGAATAACAGCTTTTAGATGCCATGAAATTCAGTAAAGACGTTTGTGTTGAACACTGTGAGCAACACTTTTCACATTGTCACATTGAAATTTCATAAAAATTTCAGTTATTACTGCTTTAGTCTTTTTCTTTATGAGCTTCAAGATGTTTTTTTCAAAGACATAGTTTATGTTGATTTTAGAAAAGTGCCATTAACATCCAATGTAGTTGGTAGACAAAAAAAAAGTATGTTTCTGCAAACCACAAATTCATTCATTTGTGTGGTATTATAGTGAATACATTGAAACTTTACGTTAAAACTTTACGTTTCAACAATGCTGCGGTTAAAATAATTGACCTATGGCTAAGCCACGCCCCCCTCCACTCACTCGGACAAACTATCAACATTCAGTGACCGGCGCTATGGCAGGTGTCACAGTACACGGCATTTCACAGGAGGCAGTTGATGATTTTTGGGGACATAACGATCAGATGTCATTGAGAAGTAACCAAAAGGGCCTAAACTACGCATTGGAGGGATATATTCATCATTTTATTGTTGAGAAGGTCGATGAAAAGGTCACAGTATACGCTTGTGAACCGCATCTGGTTGCCGTCACCATCAAAGACAACAAGTTAAAGTGCCACTGAAGTTAAGGTTTTTGGCTCAGAATATGAGAAAAGGATAACGGCCTTTTTACCATCTTTACCAAGAGTGTTTCTCGGTTAGTTTGGTGCTACAGTATTTACACTGAATCATTCAGCATAACATTTGCCAACCTTTGTTATCTCTGCCATTACAGATAAGTTAATGAAGCTAAGCTCCAGAAGTTAACGTTAGCTTAACTAGAGCCCTTTGGACAACAGCTAACAATGATGTACGATCACCAAAGTACAAAACTAGAACAAAATAGGCTAATGAACTCCCAGCAAACAAGGTGACATGATGAACAACGCAGCTAGGAGCTAACGTTAGGCTAACTTTAGCTAACGTTAGCTAGAGATGTTAAAGATAACTTTATATTTCTTTCCAGCAAAGTGACAATATGTTGCCTCAAACACAATGTTGACTTACCTTAGAACAGATGTAGACATCATTGTTAATCTTATTCACGTTGAGTTGATGTTGTGGTCTAACGTTACCACACAACTTTATCCAAAGGAGACACTTTTCTCGGTTGAGATGTGGTTTAAAGTGTAAAAAATACACCTGGTCGCCCAGCCTCTCAGGATACCTTGTGTCAGAGTTGCATGTACCCCATGCACACCGTTTGACCATTTTTAAACTTCAAATCTCAGAAAAAGCTCATAAAACCGAACGAAACTGACTTTCTGTAATGCATTTCAATGGACGTCCAGGCAGAGAATGTCCGAGTGTATGGGAATGGCTATACACACTGTGATTGGCTCATCGCGTTTGAGGGCAGGGCTTAGGCCATAGGTCAATTCTGTTAAGCCACAACAATGCCACGTAGTTACAGTGAGGAAGAGATCATGTTTGGCTTTAAAAAAGCACCACATTTGGTGGCAGAAAAGCTGCTGGAAAAGTAGGGATGGGTTGTGAGAAACACCCAGGTTTGGTGGCTCAAACACAGGTGGACACAGCAAAGAGCTGCCAAAATACAACTGGTTTTGTTGTTTGTGGTTGGCAGTTTTTCGGGCGTCTCGCCTAGCAGTCACACCATGAAGCATCCCCTCCACCTCCAGATGCATCATAGTCTCATAGAACGGTTCATATGAATGCATGCCACGAATGATGTTAACTCCTTATTGTACAGTTACGTAATTGACGGAAAGTTACAGAGGTTAGGTTTAGGAAAAGAAAAATGGAAAGGACTTACCGTATGTCGACTCAAAGTTCACATGGCTCTGAACTCGGACTCCAGGGGAAAGTCCCAGGTGAAAGTTCCTTTTTCGTGACCCATCCACCACCCCAACCTGCCTCCTTGCAAGCTCTCGGGACTACTTCCTTGTTTGCTGTCGTCAGTGCTTTGGTCACATGATCGCAGCCTTTTGAAATACAAGGGATATGTACTGTATGAATTTGGGAGCATTGCTTTTTGTACAAAAACATGAATAATTTGTGAGAGCAGCCTGCCAGGTGACATAGCTCCTACACTACATCACTTAAGAAACAATATGATACGTATGAAAGAAGTGTATTTTAAAAGCAGACAATTTATGTAACAGGCTGAAGTTGGCACGGCATCACAGAACGACACCAGCCAAAGCACTTAGGGTACCTTGCACGTCATATCAGGCTGTGGAAAGTGAGTGACTGTCGGTGAGACCCCAGGGTGTGCTTTTTACAGTACATCAGGGCTCAAACACATCTCATGCATGGTGTTTGAAACAAAGGCCTCCGTGTCATGTCTTCCACAGAGGACCAGGTGCTGCTTTTTATCCCTCTTAATATAATTGCTTCAGAATTTTCAATGCAAAGTTCACAGGGAAACCTGGCGTACCTGATTATACATTTCTGATTTCCTTTTGTGTGTGAACTGTGTGATTTCTCCTCAGCACAAAAAGCTGAGTCAAACTTTTCCTAACTTTTCATTTGAATACTTACACCAGAGTCAACATATCATTTATAATCATGTTTTGCTAACGTACGGAAGTATTTTTAGCCGCCACCTCCTCCGTCTGCGCCCCTATAGAATTCTAATAACAAAAGCCTGATGATTTATTCCTGCTCCTTTTGTAGTGCTTTCGTCTCTGCTACCTGTCTCCAGGAGAGAGGAGTGATGCAATAGGCTGATATCAACATCTGTGCCTCTGTGAAGACGGCGCTGCCCAGATAAGATGCCCACAGTGTGCAGAGGAGGGCTGTACTGTGGGGGGAGATATACAGCACCGACAGATAAAGAGAATAGCATGAATCGAAGTGGCTGCTGCAGGAGTCGCATGGGTAGTAACATTAGAATGACCTCAACAGATAAAAGGTGCTTCAACACACGGAACCACTTCCTACTGAGACCCTGAGCAGCGCTGTATACATTATGGATGTTGTTTGTTAGAAACTGTGGCCTTTGACTTGTGTAATAACAACAGTCTCCTTTTCATGAATCTGTGTCATCCATTATAAATCCCACTCACACAAACTGTTTGGCAGGAATGTATACAACGTCAGGTGCCTTGGAATTAGAAATGGCTTTAAACATTGGACCTTTCGTGAGCAAAAGTATACTCATACTTGTTGGACAGTTCATATGATG
Organism: Epinephelus moara; assembly: GCF_006386435.1. NCBI lineage: Eukaryota > Metazoa > Chordata > Actinopteri > Perciformes > Serranidae > Epinephelus > Epinephelus moara. The sequence goes on from NC_065517.1 coordinate 34,533,107, forward strand.
TTGCTTTTTTCTACTTAGAATTTTCTGCCTGAATAAAAAGAGGCAGTTCCATATATACATTCTTATTACAATACAAGTCATAACAAGCTAAAGGTGCTCACAGACTCAGGCGTACTATAAGCGGACTCCGTGAGGAATGTCCGCAGTCATTCGGGCTTCCATAGTTGAGCGTACTTCCGTGTTGTAGTTTCCTGTAAAAATGTCCGTGAAAAATCCCCACGATGTGAAAAATACATGCCGAGGAGTCTTTTGTGTGACACTGGTGTGCGGAGCGGAGTCCGCGGCGTCGTAAAATCTGAGCTTTGTGTGCACAGGGCTTGTGGACGTCCGCTTTTAGTGCGGGCGGACCTCCGCGGAGTCCGCTCTGCGTACGTTCCGCCCGTGTATGTTTGGGCCTTAAGGCAGCAATGGTCAGCTCCAATGTCTTTGATGCATTTAGGTAGCTCATCAAAATAAGACTTTGTAGACTGACCGAGACGGCAGGGTCAACTAATGAATTTGTATGGTTAGATAAATGCAAAAGGTTTTTGCAACCTTGTTCGAAAAATAGCGTCTGTGTTCGTGTTGCCCAAAATCAACAGTCCCTCACAGATGAATTACCAGCACCCTGACAAAAACAACGTGTCCTAAAAACAGTTTGTGGAATACTGAACGGATTTATGCCCCACGATTGACGTTACATACTTACCATACATTTACAGAGGCTGGGCTCAAGCAAGTAAAGTTATGTTGGTTAGTTTCAGGAGAAGAAACATAATAACCAGTGTTGGGCAGTAACTTGTTACAATAACAGTAACCGTGCAGGTAGTCATACGAAAGCTTTTTTCACTGCGAAAAACACGTCCTCAAACCTCCGGTCTACACAACACAGTCTGACTTCAACCTCGTCACATATTGACGTGCTTGGTCATGAACTTTCCACGTCCACATATGACATGCAAGGTACCCTGGGTGCATTGATTGCTGATGTTCTGGGACAACATTTCCTGAGAAAACAGAAGTGAATTTTGAAAACAGACACTGCATGTAACAGGCTGAAGTTGACACTGCGTCCCAGAACGTCAACAACCAACACACCCAGGGTACCTTGGACGTCATATGTGGATGCGGGAAGTCCATGACTGAACGTCGATTTGTGATGAGGTTGGAGTGAGAATGTGTTTGCCATCGTGAGGTGAACAGGTAAAATGCTAAGTAATCTTGCTTAACCAGGCGGACTGCATTTTGAAAGACAGCTTCATCCACTTAAAATTGGTCCATGTGCCACGATTCCCCCTCCAGGCCAGACTTTGGACATGCTTATGTTACTGTATTTGTGGGTTCCCTTCACATTTTGGATTTCAAAAATGACATACTTTGGATTTTTGGTTTAATGTCTCAAATTAAGCACAAGCTTAAGAGACTTTCATTTTTTGTTCTATGACATTAAATATGTCAGTAAATACCCCACTTGTGAATTTTGAAGCTAAAAGGCAATTACTTACAAGTAGCTGAACGAGACTACAGAGGTTGCATCAAACATCATCACATCGAACACAGAACCTCATCCTCTCACTAGTGTTTCTTTACAGCCATGTTGTGTTTATACTTGAGCTCTTGCAAACTATTTTAATTCAAACTTTTCCAGTTGACACAGCCATGACCACTGACTAGATCAGGTCAGGCTAAGAGGAAAGGCTTTTGCAGAAGAGGTAGCACTCCAAAATCCAACAGAAAAATCCCAGTGGCTCTTTGATGAGGGAACCAGGTGATGCTGACTTCTGGGTCGGCCTTCAAATAAAAGTCACCCATGCACCATTCTATAACTGCACATGGAAACAGCATAAAGGTTAAAGTGATCTTCATAAGAGCAGAGAAAACACAATCACCATGGGAAACTAAGACACCATAAATAATGTTACTGACAATGTACAGAGCTAATTGAAAATTCCAGTTAAATGTACTGTGGCCTCTAGGTGAACTCCAGAGGGAGTCAATGCAGTGTCAGATGTGTTGGTTCTTGTTGTAGTCCATATAAGCTGACAGCTGAGAGTAAAGATGGAGCTATCAAACCTTTCTTATAGCTCTTTTTCTCCCTGATATTAGTCTTGTGAGTTACTGTTTACAGTGTTTTACTGTTAAGGGAAAAAGAGTCCAAAACAAACCAACGAAAAGCAGCTGTAATTCATACTAAATGTACTTGTTATGGTGTCTGAGCAGCGGTGAAGTTTGTTTCTCTGTCTGGTCGCAGGGGGTGGCCCAGAATTCCTCGCAGGTTTCTTGTCTGGCCCGTGATTCTCCTACAGGAAGCGTGCTGCGACACAGACACACTTGTCATAGCTGGTGGTGGCTCATCAATAAGGTCGCGGAGCATCGACACAGATGCTGGCTGAGGTCTCCGTCCCGGAGAGACGAGCTAATCACAGTCTCTGTGGGGAACAGCGGGGGAGCAGTCTGTCTTCTGATGCTTGATCTGCATACTCGCACACAAAACGCGCGTATATACGCTCCTGCACAGTCATGCAAGTAAACAGCAGACACGAGGCAGACAGCCCTCCACAGGCGCACGCATAAACATGTCAGGAAGTAATGCAGGAGCATGTGTGTTATCACCTTCCCTGCTGTGTCACTCCCATTTGGCTGCTTCTGTGTTTGCCCAAACCCAAAAGAGACTGTCTTACTTAGTGGATATGCATACAGAGCGTTTGTGGGCAAATTGTCTCTGCATTTACAAACGTGTGTTAATCTTGTACTTTCACAAGTTGGAGTAAAATATGATAAATGTTCAACTTTTTATAAGACTAGAGGAAGAGAAACGAGTGCATTTGCAATGGTGAAGAGATGAAATGCAAATATCTCATTTAGCCCAGACACACAAACCCAACATCAGAGAACGAGTGGCGAAGAACACCGACTGTTGTGTCACCTTGTGTCGCCTTGGCCACGTGGCCTTGTTACCTCACTCTCTGCCTTACCGGCAGACATCATTTTCCATTTTTTGCCAGTCACCCATTATTAGCTTGAGCATGTTTACAATGCATAGTTTAGCCCAGCAGCTAGCAGAGTTTGCCTTTACTCATAGCTTAACAAATTACATGTATTATTTAAACTTTTTCTCGCTTATTGGTGGTTTAAGTCACTCCGTCTCCTGACAGAACAGCTCGGTTGAATTTCAGCCTGCATTAGGGTGACCAGGAGCCAATAAACCAAATGTGGGACAAGGAGTAGGTTTGTGAGGGACAATGTGGGACACCCGCCCCTAGCGCGAAGTTTAGTCATCAGAGACTAAATACATTCATCATAAACTATACTTAGTCTATCAAGGAAGTTGAAATAGTTGCTATATGGGGCGGGCCCTAGCGCTTAAACGCATGTGCGGTGCTTCTGTGACAATAAACAGAGAGCCCACGTGGGCCGGCCGCTGCATGCAGCTTCTTCTCATTGGCCGGGTGGGGAATGCAAGCGTGGGTGACAACCAGTCATGCGGAACATGGTCTCAATTTGCGTGACGCGTGAAAAGAGACAGAAATGCTGTGCAGTCCTGTGCAATGCGGGGCATCTGGTCACCCTAGCCTGCATGCAGGTTGTTTCAGCTGAACATTGTTAAAACAGAACAACTAATGTTGCTGTGTTGCTGTAAGAAGTTAGCGGAGTGTGATGCCGGTCAAGCAGGTACGTTCTACAATTATACGGGAAGCAAACACTGGCCTCCGGGATGAAGGTCAGGGGTTGTTGGACCCATCCACCACCCCTCCCGCCGTCCTAGTCGTGCCTCTGCCACCTTACTTTTTTGTTTGTCTGACATGGTCGGATGCTGTTTAACAATACTGGCAATTGGCTGGGGATCATGCCGACGTGAAAGAACATTTTTTTTCGCAACACTGACCAGGGCTGGTATTCGACAAATTTGAGACCGTGTTGGCCTTGTCTGTTGTCTTGTCTTTACTTCAAAATCAAAAATATTTCCACACTGTGAAATATTATTCTGTTATTCTGAGTAAATCATGTTATCCTCATTATCTTTTTCTTGGCTGCTTGCCTGGCACTGTTTGACTGTGACACAGAATTTCAAAATAATTTAATTAATTTAAATTTTTTTTTAATTTAATTTTATATACTTTATTAATCCAGAGGGGAAATTCAAGATTTCACTCTGTTGTCAATTACACACAGGTCCGAAATACACACACATGCACAAACAGGACCTATACATGCACAAAGTGGAGAGATGTCAGAGTGAGGTGCCTTGGTCAGGCGCCCCGGGTAGTTGGGGGGTTCAGTGCCTTGCTCAAGGGCACCCCGGCAGTGCCCAGGAGGTGAACTGGCACCTCTCCACCCATGCTCCGCATTTGGTCCGGACGGGGACTTGAGCCGGTGACCCTCCGGTTCCCAACCCAAGTCCCTATGGACTGAGCTACTGCCGCCCCCGAAATAAACACGTATCCTGAAGTTGATGATATGTATCGATGTTTTTTAATGTTATTGACTAATTCTACTTAGAACATGGCACTCTTAAATACTTGATTCTGATTGGTCAATCAACAAAATTCTGCGATGTTTATTTCTTGAGGTATCATCGCTGCTCTGCTGCTCCGTTGCTAGGGGCGCCATAGCAACGGCCTTAAACTGAATGTTGTAGTAGTAAGCCATGTTCTAAGCGGGATAATGTATAATGAGCCGATGACTGTTGAAAAGTATCGGGGTTCCATTACCCTGAAGGGAGTTATTTTTCAACAGTCACCGGCTCATTATACATTATCCCTTACATAGGGGACTTCTGTGGTGGTAACGATGAGAAGTTTACAGTTGCTAAACAATGGAGGAGAAACTGGTGATGCTCAGTTGCCTAGCAGGACGAATGGACTCCTTCTAATTATTATTTTTTTTTTTTTTAGTTTTTGTTCTTGGCCCGACGATAGATAGCAGGTCCCGAGTCATCCTGAAATATGCCTGGAAACGTCCATCATGGAGGAGAAGCTCCTGGACCAACTGGTGGTACTCCCCATGATCCAGCCTCTTTTTTAGGGTCTCATGTACCCACACAGATCTCTGTTTATCTGCTGACAGCCTCTCACCCTCAACCAGAGCTACAGACAACACCCTCTGCCTCAACATGTCAGGAACACTGTCAAACAAATTAAATAAATAAACGGTAGATTGATTACACGGGAAGGTTAGAGTAAGGAGGTGATAGGTGGTTGCCTGGCAACACCTCATGATTTGCAACCTGTGAAACGCTTTCTGTGTGACCAGGGCTCATTACACTGCATCCAGAAAACATTAAAACCTGTTTTTAAAAGTCTTCATCAATAACATTCTTATTAATACAATTTTAATCAAAACAATACATTTTTTATTTTTCTAAAAGTGTTACACTTTTGATTAAAAAGGTATTAATGCTATTAGAAATGAATGTCAGTTGATATGAAATCAAAATTGCATTTTATATCTTATGACCTTGATGTTCTGGCATGTGGCCTTTATGTCTTCAAAGGCCGCTGCGGACAGATTGGCCTTTCCCCTAAAGTTACGCAATTTAACCTTTCATTATTGTAAACAATTGTGAGCAGGTCTGAGATATATTCACAAAAATGTTTAATCATTTAAATGCTGTGATTTAGTGCTTGCTGTATGATCACTATTTTGGTAATCTTCGAAAGAATTTCACAAGGTTGACTTGAAATGTTTAGAATTTAATGAACAAATTCAAAGTCTGTATTTAACCAAAAGAAGCTCACGTTCTGTACAGTGCAGCAGGTCACAGGAAAAATGTCACGTTCAAAACCATTATCTACATTAATTATCTTCTAAATGGCTTCCCATGTTATCACCATGGCTGCTCGGACTTCATCCTTTCTTTGTCTTTGTTTTGCAGTTCAGGATTTTTCAATTAATTTCTTTTCAGTGAGGGGTCAGCCTTTCAGCTGAGCAGGATGCTACTCCAGGTCTAAAAGTCAGAGCATGCACTGACCTGCTGAGATGTTTAGTTCCCTCGTGTCTTTGTGCAGTTTGTGCAGCCCACACTCAGCCATCACGGCGCTGGACCGAATCCTCGTTTATGCTTCAAAAAATCCATCTTATAATTTCCTCAGCTGAGCGGTCAACAAAGCTCGTGTCCCGTGAAAACATTTATATGAGGTCTGATCCAGGATACAAAGGCTTTTCTGTTGTATCAGTGTGTGTAAACCAAATTAGAGGGAGTGTAAAGGTATAAAGTGACAAAGCACACATTCACACAATGTGATCCAATCAGCAGTAAAACACTCCCAACCGTGAACATGCTGTTAAGACGACACTCAAAGAAAATACAGTCTTTATAAAAGCTGGAGAACGGCAGATAAGGCTGTTCAGTAACATCACACATGGATGCACGTAAACACACACACACACTTGAGAGTGTTTTTGGCTGCGTCTCTTAAGCCTCGTCACTCATCAAAATGTAATACTGCACAATGCAAGGAGAGAGCGTTTTCTTCAGAGCACGGGGGCCAAGGAAGTTCATGCAATTTTTAGGCAATGAAATTGAGTTTGCAAAAAATGAAAGATTCATTTTGACTTATTTATATTATCCTTGGATATACGGAGTGAGTCATTCTTTAAGCTTATGATTCATCAAACAGACACAACTATGTGTGAACCGAACCTGGAGCAGCAGCTCTCATATTTCAGCGCTGACTCATGGCGAAGTGACGGAAGCTCATTAGTCTTACCTTATGACAAATGTCTGGCCAAGAGAGCCACACTCAGTTATTGAACACTTTACCTGCTCGCTGTGATCAATACTTAATTACACCAGCTTTTCCTGGGTTTTGGTGGATTATTGGTTGGAGGAAAAGGCTTGTTTGAGAGGCGAGAGCGACCCAGCAGGCTTATAAAGACAGAAACTGCTGGAGTGATCAGTAACCATGCATCATTACTCCGCAGTCGATGGTAACAAAGTGTCCTGAATCATGCTTAACGACATTAGAGGCAGGGAATAGGGAGGGACAGCAGATGCTTAGTTTGTTAGCCAGGACACTGCTGATGTAACTGTGTTAGTCTGGCTTCCATAGTGCTGTAATGTGCCTGGCAAAAAAAGGGGACAACACGATTAATAATCCTGGTTCAAAACGTATGTTTCTGTTTACAGCCTGAAAGTTGCTCTTGGGAACTTGTAATTGATAAAAAGAGGCAAAGAATTGATGTGTCACCTTGTTGACCTCAGAATGTTCGATGACGAAACACTGAAGAACAATGTTCCATTAGAGTTTAAGTAAACTGAAATGCACCATTAATCCATGTGCCTTGGCTATACGTGGAATTAATTCTAATTGCAAAAGGCCACTGGCCACAAGGCCATTCAGATACATTGAGCCACAGCCAGTGATGGCCAGTCTCGATCATTTTTAGCCATGCTAGCTGCATGGCTTTAGGCAACACATTCTCACTCCAACCTTGTTACAGATTGATGACTACTCATGGACTTTCCATGCTGAGATATGATGTGTGAGGTACCATGTGTACGTTGGTTGTTGATGTTGTGGGACTTGCTTCTGTTTCTCTTCTCATCGACTGAGCTGAACTGACAGAGTGATTTCATTTACCTATGGGCCATGCCGTCTCCTACGCTTATACGATATGCCAAATAGATGGAAGGGGTGACTATTGCCAACGGTGTGGAACACATGGGGTGACAGATGCTGACAGACGGCCTGACACTGACTAGTGGCTGACCCTCACGGTGGCACTAGACTTTTCCTCAAGTCGCAACATGAGATTGATTTTTGTAGTCTTGGGTGAAAAGTCTTGACAACATTGATTCCCTTGAAATTTGTACCAGATGTTTATGTTGCTCAAAGTATGAATTCCTATGTCAACACTTCAACTTGTCAAATACCATTACTTAGTCAGTGGCCCTCTAGCACCAGTTTTGGACGTGTCAGGGACAATGTGAGTTACTGACATTGTGGTTGGCTGAGAGGGATGTGAACTCAAATGTGCCAAACGGTGCCAATCCCCTTTGATCTGACATCAGATGTGACGGGACAGTCGATATAGAGATACATTTATGTGCTGATTGCAGATAGTTGCATTGAATAGTGGTTTTTGTGGGTATTTATTGCATTGTTAATGTGCCTGATATTCTAGAAACCTGCCTGTGAGGTTTTGGTGACGTGTGCGCACTGTCCGCCGGTCAGCCAAACTTCGGCTTACACCGGCTGCGCTCCGCCTGCGCTGACAGTAGATCTGGTTTCAGCTGGCGAGCTTTTAGCACACCTTCGGCGAAGCCTTTTGGCACGAAACTGTCACTGCGCCAAGCTGGGTCTGTCGACACCTCCCCCTGCTGCGCCTCCACACCCATCTCAACGCGCCTCGGTCTGCCAAACTACCAAACTGAGCGCGCCTCGGGTTGAGCTGCTCGAAATTAGCTCTGTGCGGGGTTCGCCACCCTGCGCTGCGCCGGGACACTAGAGCCCTGTATGTTTCTGCAAACCATGGATATTTAACATTTGTATATTATGTAGTGGATTCATTGAAACTTTAGGTATTAACAATGCTGTGATTAACGTGTGGTTAGGTTTGGGCACAGTAACCACTTCGTTATGGTTTGGAAGGGATCAGGGTTTGTCTTAAAACACCCACTGTTGACACAATCGTGGCTGGAAACACCCAGTTTTGTTGTTTGTCTTGAACAGTCATCTGTAGCTTGGCAGCCATCTCGCCAAGGTGTCAGGTCATCAACCATTCCCATCACCTTTCTATGACAATGTCAGCCTCATATACCTAAAATAAGATCTGTGCCACTTTAGAGACGTCAATATAATATATATTTATAAGAAACATTTATGCAACAAGAGTACTTGGTTAGGTTTAGAAAAAGAGCATAGTTCGGGTTTGAATAAGTAGGTTTGTGACTAGCATATGTCATGTGACATAGGTCATACTACATTACATTGTTATAATAAATCAGCGTTGACTTTTGGTTTTAAACAGGACACAAACACTGGTCCCCTGGGTGAAAGTCCTGTGTTTTTTTGACCCATCCATCCATGCCAACCTTCTCCCTACACTGACTTTCTTGCTCTTTATACATCAGGTGCATCGTATACAAACACTAAAGAGTGCTTTGGTGCATCTGTATCAGACGCCCAGGGCCACTCACCAAGTGTTGGTATTTGATGAGTTGGGAGAAAAAACAGGCTGGAGGTTGACAATTGTGGGCTCTAGAGAAATACGTCAACTATTGAATGGATTTCCATTGAAATTCAGTGGAGATATTCATGTCCTCCTCAAGATAAATTACTCTGGTGATCCCTGATATTTTATCTACCACCAACATCCGGTCAATATTTCCATTTAGAGCTCAAACAATTAGTTGATAAAGACTGTTTGAATAAAGGATTATTGGGGCGTCGATGGCTTAGTGGTAGAGCAGGCGCCCCATGTACAAGGCTGTTGCCGCAGCGGCCCAGGTTCGAGTCCAGCCTGTGGCCCCTTGCTGCATGTCTCTCCCTCTCTCTCTCCCCCTTTCATGCTTCACTGTCCTGTCAACTAAAGGCAAAAAAATGCCCTAAAAAATATCTTTAAAAAAAAATAAAGGATTATTTGTTGGGATCATCTTTACAGTTTATGGTTCCAGCTTGTCAAATATGAAAATGTGTCTAAAGAAGCTATTAAAAGACATTACTTTGGGTCCTAGGGAACTATTTTCAAAAGTTTTGTCGACCAAACTAATTAACATTTGGCCAAGAAATAACCAAATACCTTCAAAAGTAATGACATTCCCATCAGCCTCAGCTCTACCTTGTATGTAATGTTAATTAGCAAATGTTAGCGTTGTGACTGTGAGCACATGAGCATTCAGTCGAGCCTCACAGAGCTGCTAGGTTTGGCTGTGGACTCTCTTTGCTCTGCACGTCCGTCTCCATAAATTAAAAATGCTTTGAGACATGGCCGCGCCCTCTACATTAAAATAATGTGCTGCGAGACTTCAATTAACTCCACAGTTACCTGAAGAAGTGCTCAACCTTGAAAATCTGTCACATTCTGAGTTTATATTCTGAACCCCACACATAATGTACTTGATGTGAGTGCGCCTCCCAACTCCCTGTGAAAAACAGCCCCGCTAAATTTGAACAAATCACCACTTAAAGACATGCTCGAGTAGAGATTATCCCTCCCATCAACCTATCCTTTCTTCCTCTCTTTTCTCAAGGACAGAGGCAGGTGCTAATAAGACTCATTTAGCACAATGCAGCAAATGAGGGCTCAACAGAATGCAAAGATAATGAGATAATGAGATAATAAGATTGCTTTGATGTAGATAAACATCTAGTAAATATCACTGGCTGTCACAGGTGTTTTCGCACCGAGCGTGTTTAATCGGCGCTCATCAATATTCACAATGCAAAAAGTTCGTCCTTTGGAGTTTAAACAAGGGCGAAAAGATGTGGTTGATGGGTGAAAACACTCCACTGTATATCCTGAAGAGCATTTCAGGGAAATGAAATCAGCAAAATATGTCTGTCCAAAAAATCCTCATTAGTATTTCTAATAGCGAGCCATAGGAGGCTAACTTCCCAGATGTCTTCATCGTGTGTTCAGCAGACTGTCGGTATGATGCATGTGCTTTTAGCCGGACCAGCTATGTGTTCATCAAAGGGAATAAACAAAGATCCTTTTGGTCTTGGCAAATGGATTGGCTGATGTCAGAAACACGATGCCATTGCTATTAGCCAACGGCTAAACATCTACGCCTGGATCAGATCAATTATAGATTAAAGACTTTAGTTTGTTTGCTTGTTTTCTCTGACAGTTCCCTCATTCAACGATGTGATTGATTTTAATATAAAAAAGTGTAGATTCAAACAGTGTGTGTTCGTGCATGTGTTGATCTGTGTGGCCTTGAAGCAGCATGTTGGCAGGTGTAGATAGATGTAGTGTTTGGAAAGCAAATTAATAGGTGAACAGCTAAATGCCAACAAATATGGACTGAAGCAGATAAAAACATGTTGGTAACTTTGGAAATGATTTACATCATCTGAAATTATCTGTTTTCACTTGAACTTTACCATAGAAGCTGACATTATTTCGAGGTTCCTGTGGGATGGGAGTCAGTTTCACTATTCATCCTGTGACTGGGATGGGACAGGAGAAAAATCAATAGGAGCGGGTGGGACAGGAATCACATAACATTACTGTGCTAATAATTTGAAGTCAGCAGCTTTTATTTTGTTCCTGCAGATCACAGGTAATATGCCTTTAAGAATAACGTGTTGATGTTTTAGTCAACATTTTAAGGAGGGTTTAAGAAATTAATCAGGACAGACAGGTGAATTAAGTAGAGGTAATTGTTTAACACAGATTACAGGTGTATATACATATCAACAGATCATATGTGCTGATTAAGATTTGAAAGACTTTGAACGATACAAGGAGATTCAAGGAGAGTCCAGACATTGGTGGTGGTGGCCGATGACTCTGCTGAGACTGATGGCTGATGAAGCTGATGAATGTGCGAGGAACTGCAGCATGAACGTACTAAAGGCAGACAGAGAATCATATTTAAAAAGACAGCAGCAAGATGATAGGCTAGTCAAGAAGACGTGTCAGTGTTCTATAACCTGAGTCACCGTGATGTCACACCAACAACAATCACTTTGGTTAAAAAAAACTGGCAGTGCAACCCATCTGATGTTTCTGTTGTGTTTATTTAGTGTACTGTGTTGCTTTGTTGTTGTATTTGATAAACCAATTCTACCTAAGCTGTGTATCATACCTTGTATTGTCCAGCCGACCAGCGATGTATCACCATATCACCAACGACGTATCACAGTGTCACCGACGTGACACCAAGAAAGGTTCTGTCCAGCTACGTTACAAACCGATACCACCTGGCACGGTATTATACCACCACAAAAATTTCTGAATGAGAACGGACTGGACATATTCACGTCAAGTTACGCAACAAACATACTTATTTTAACCCAAAACGTGATCTTTTATCTGGAGCTCATTGAGTAGTGTTGTTGCCTAAACCTAACCGCAACCTTTTCACAGCACTAACCATGTGTTACAGTGTGTTTCAGCTCTGTGGCCTTCGCGTCACTGTGAGACGCAGAGGGGGCGTGACAATTCATCAGAATTTGATGTTGTTGTTTAAACAGACTGAATAGACAACCAAAAAAAAACAGCTCTGCAGAATTCGAATATTAATGTAGAACTCAGATCCTCAACATTATGGATGAAGTAACCTGGTCTCACTCCGAAGTTTTTGAATACTGCCATCTGGTCAGTGACTTCTGGCGTCAGACACCAATGAAAACATCAGTCATGATATGTGGCCAGTTGCCGTTATTCTGTAAAGGCACCCTACATTGTCAGGGGGAAATGCAGACGGGCAACAATGTTGGGTAAAGGGGGCAAAGTCTGATTAGGTTGGGCTGGAGGGGTGGTGGATGGGTCCAACAACCACTGCTCTTCACCCAGTTGGCCAGTGATCGCTTGCCATATGAATGTAAAGCCAAACCTTGGGGTTTCTTTCTAAATCCAACCACATGCTTTTGCTCTTGAAGGAAAAAAACATCAATTAGTGGTGTTGTACCAACATAGTGCTTTTATTTTGAAAGAGACTGTATGCAAACTGTACATTTCCTGTGAAAATAGAAGTGTATTTTGAAAACAGACAATGCATGTAACAGGCTGAAGTTGACACGGCGTCCCAGAACATCAACAACCAACACACCCAGGGTACCTTGGACGTCATATGTGGACGTGGTAAGGCCATGACCAAACAACAATATGTGACAAGTCAGATTGAGAATGTGTTGTATGACGCTTCAGACTATTGGGCACAGCTCTACGCTCAACACAAGCACAGCTAACACTGGACTGATCGCACCTCCCCCACCTCACTGAGCATTCCTGGAGAAACATATGAAGCAGTCAGCTCCTAGCAAGTCAATAGATTTTTAGCAACCATGGCTATGCTTGTCAGCTTTAGCTGATTGCCTGACATACCTCCTCAGTGTCTCTTGGCTCATCTACAGTTGTCAGTTTTCCAGACGTGGCTGTTGAAGCCATGCCCCTGGCCGTTCACTTAATTCCCTGTACAGCCTGTCCTTTTTTTTTTTTTTCTTTCATACCTGGACTCTGGCCAGTTCTGTCAGTCGTGATGTCTCCATTGCCCAGAGTGACTCTGTCTATCTGGCTCTGGCCTTGGTGCATTAGATTTTCTCTCTCTGTCCCTCTACCTCCCTCCCGGGTCCCTGACCTCTCTTTATTTCTCTCTCGCTAACCCCCCCCCCCCCCCCCCCCCNCCCCCCCCCCTCCCGCTATTCAATCTTTTCCTCTTTCATCCCACTCTATTTTGCCACTCAACCCACAACCTTCTTTTTCCTCTCTGAACTTTTGCAGCACTCCCAGAGGTGCTGTAGCCGAACAGCCAGCAGTGCCATATCAGACACTGTCAGACATATGGAGGAATGCAGCGCCCCAAAGCTGGGTAGCTTCACCTCAGCAGCAAAGCACCGACGATGCATAACTGATAAAGACATTATGGGGCTACGGTAAATTTGTCGCAAGCGATATAAAACACTCACCACGGCAGCTTGGACAGAAGAGGTTGCTTTCTATAAAGATCAGACTCAGTCAGATCGGGCCTCAGCCTCTCTGTATTCTCTCTCACAGTAGCCGGCCTGATGCAAATCGATAAAGTAATTTTCCCCCAGACTTGTTGTAATTAACAATCTGCCATGTGCGCTCAGGGGAACTTGTGCATTTGAATAGACGCGACTTCCAGCTGCTACTGAGACGCCTGTGATTTAAGAAGTTAAAGTCAGGAAGACGAGAGGAGCTCTATATGAGTAAGCATTTAACACTACCCACACACACTCTTTAGCAATGCTTGTTATAGAATATGTCTCCTTAAAAGTGATTCCAGCTGACATTAAGTGCTAACGTCTGTATTTAAGTGCAGTGTGGGTTGTTTTTTAGATGAAGACATTAAATCCCTTCAAGAAACAAATTACCCTTTTAATTAACCAAAAATCGTTTCCTGGAACTCATCATTTAGGTTCTGAAATATGGAGGATTGCATTTGTCAGACTCATCTTGTCACCCATGAAATGAAAAGAGGCTGCCAATTTTATATCTGGGCTTTTCCATGTAATGTAATGTACAGCAGGTCAGGCTTTCAAGCATTTTCCACGATGTTATGTAAAAATGTTGAACTTGAAAAAAATGCATCTCTATATGTTCTTGTCATCCAGCATCTAGTAAGTGATCATTTCATGCATGATAATTAAGCAATAGCACACTCGAGGTCGTGATGTTGTACTGTATATCGTCACGGCTGTGATTCGCTCATAGACAAGACAATTACAGCCGTGACGATATACAGTACAACATCACGACCTCGAGTGTGCTATTGCTTTTATACAACAGTTCAACAACAGCTTAAACAGCAATGCTGAGTAAGGAAATGTTAACAAAAGGTGATGAAATAAATTATTTAAATACGTTATGTAGCTCCACGAAAAAAAACAGTTCCCCCAGTCTGTTGCCAGGCAACGCAGCACACACGCCAGGAACTCTACTACTTTGTATTTACATTGATCTGCAGCTGTGTAACTTCGTCTAGTTCGGCTGATGAAACGTTGGCAAACCTGGATGTTGGCACGGTAGTTCGGCTGATGAAACGTTGGCAAACCTGGATGTTGGCACGGCGGGATTCAAACACACCTGGAGGTCTGCACTGAAGAGTCCTGGCTTTCCTTTTCCTCGTCCTCTCCTGACGACCACTCATAATTTAATTCAAATGTAATTTTGGGGAAAATATCCATCTTCTTGCTGTAACGCTATAGTGTCAGTTTGTGTCAATGTAGCGAGTGTGACAGTTGGTTAATTAACGGTTGTATTTATATTTATAACACCTGTGAGCGGAATGATTTTACTGTTACATGTCCCAGTGATGTTGTACTCTATATCAGCACTTATGGAATGCCTCTCGTCCAATCAAATTACTCGGTCGGAACTAACTGTTGTATAATACAGAATCAGGCCATAACATTATTGTTAATTGATATCAGTGGAGCTCAGGCGAGGTACGTAAACAAAATAAACCACAAATGAACTATTTTAAAAATTCATGAATACTTTCTTATTTTTAGTTGGTATTTTTGTCATACACAGATTTGCAGTGATGATTGGTAAATAATGTGAATGGGTTGATGCTGTCCAGCGTCATGTCTGTGTTTGATCATGTGACAGTACCATAGAACGTATGGTTGCTGTTTCAACGCAAAATCTGGCACAAGGACCCGTCATTATAATGTGCACTAGGGCTCATCCTAACTACGTATGCCATTGGTGGAGTTTTATTACAATGAATACATTCCAGTTTTGTGTTTACTTTTCCCAATAAAGTAATGAATGTGTTGACAGTGATTACTGATCCCAGTAATGCTCCGTTACTTTGACAATTCAGAAGTTGATTTTTCTTCTGTCTCGGTGCAAGTTTGATGGAGAGTCCTGAGGGTCAGTAGCAGTTTGTTCTGTGTATGTTGGGCGGATCAATCCTAAAATATCGACACTCTCGATACTGTGTTTGAATTTTGAATATTGATCCTAGCATCAGTATGATCGATACCAAATAAGAGATCAGTTTCTTTCTTGTACGTCGTACCTGTTTCAATCAGGAGGGACTTGTTCTGAGAGAAAAGAATGATTATTTACGTGTGCACATAAGTATGAGAAATGTGACGTCATCTTGATGTCATAAATTCCAGGAGGGTGGTAAAGAAGTAGTAGATTAGGGACCCCCCCCCCCCCCCCCCCCCCCCCAGTCTAGACCCTGGTGGTGATGTTTAGATGAGATAAAGAGGGAGCTGAGGATCTGGATGTGAAGACGTGTGGGCTTTTCATGAGCTCGTCCTGGGCTCTGGGTAAGGTGACTGGAGGTGAATGAGGTGGAGGAGGACACGATGATTATGGGTGACAGGAGCAGAGAGGGGAACAGATTTAAAGTTTGGCAGCAGCAACATGAATGGCTGAAGGCGTTCGTGGCAAAGTTTGATTGGCATATGAGTTGTGGGAGTGGGATAGAGAGAGAATTGTGAATGACTATAGCATAAAGAAAGTCTCCCTGATTGAACTTTAACCGAGCCTCATTTGTATTTCAAGAGTAAACCTGTCTGCAAACAACGTTGTGTTGTCGTGAACACATCTAGTGCATGATCTCTTTGTTTCTCCGCTACTTTTGTGTTGTCTGCACTCAAACAACAATAGACTCAGCAGTGTCTTCTTAGTTTCACTTTCATCCAATGTCGGCACTAGGAGGACGGTAAGTTCACCTCCCAGCCGTCCTGTTTACCACTGTGGGCTGACGCAGACCTCAATTGTACTATGAATAGAACTGTGTGCATCCACATGACCCTAGCTGTACGGCGTTGTACAAGGTGGAAATTATGTCTGAGCCTGACTAGTTTATTCCGACACATAACAGTAATGGATTAATGAAAGATGAAAGACATGAGAAAGAGAACTTGGAGCCGCCTCAGCATCCAGGGCCGTTGCAACTGGACAGGCAAACTATGCAATTGCCTAGGGCCCCGAGCTGGAAGGGGGCCCCCAGAGACAGCTGACATTGGTCCATATCAATGATGGAACCCCTATAGACACTGCAATAACGACAACACGTTGGAATCCCCCCTAATGGGGACCCCTACTAGCTGCTGCTTGCGAGTGGCTAAGTAGGGTGACCAGATGTCCCGGATTGTGCTGGACTGCACAGCATTTCTGTCTCTTTTCATGCGTCACGCAAATTGAGACCATGTCCCGCATGATTGGTTGCCACCCACGCTAGTATTGTTGGAGTACCATAGTACTACGGTACCTCACAGTACCACTACTGTGGAATAAGTTCAAAGTCCAATCGCCAGAGGGTGAGTGTCCATGCGCCGCCCAGTAACGGCGCGCGCTGGTCAATAACGGCGCACGCTGGCCACCTGGCACTCAATATGCTGCTTTCATGACTGCCCAGAAATACCTGAACAGCCGAGCCGTGGCGGCACACAGGTATGTGATGTGTCAGAGGAGAACCTCCAACACCTCCAAGGTGCCTCTTGACTGGGGCCCCCAGAGTGTCTTGAAACAGCCCTGTCAGCATCCAGACACCTGACACAGAGACAGAGTTCACTGACAGAGTCTGTTCACAGAGGCTGAGACAAGGAATTTCCAGGTATACAGCTGCCTAGTACTGGTCAATGTTGCATTTTCAGACTATAGTTGGTCATCATTAGCTGTTACTTAAAGGGATAGTGCATCCAAAAATGAAAATTCAGCCATTATCTACTCACCCATATGCCGAGGGAGGCTCAGGTGAAGTTTTAGAGTCCTCACATCACTTGTAGAGATCCCAGGGGGGAGTGGGTAGCAGCACAACTCCACCTAATGCAGGCTGACGGCGCCCCAGATTCAAACGTCCAAAAACACATAATTGAAACCACAAAATATCTCCATACTGCTCGTCTGTAGTGATCCAAGTGTCCTGAAGCCCCGACATAAAAAGTTGTTTGGAAAAACGTCATTTGAACTCTGTTTTTAGCCTCATTGTGGCCTGCAGCTCCATTCTCGGAACCCATCGGCTGTATTCGGCGTCTGACTTCTGGCAGACGGCGATACAGCCTCTGGGGGCAGACCCCAATTTTTTGGCATTCCGGTTTGAGGAGGCAAATTTCCGTTTCCGACTTCCGTTTATATATAAGTAAATATGCTGAACCATTGCGACGGATTCAGAGTTTGCAGTGACGCCAATTATGTTCCGCCTCGTTAGTTCACCGCACAGAGCGTTTAACCTGGCAACAACTGCAGCCGGCTCAAACGTGATTGGTCAATATCACGCGGACTACAAACAGCCGAGCACCGGAAACCAGGGCTCTTCCGCTCTTCTTCCGGAGGCAAGATCTCCGGGGTTTGCCTACAGACTCTACATTCACTGAATGTAGAGTCTGTATATAGAGACTACTGTAGCTCTAACTGCCTCTCTGTACACTGCACTCACGTGTGTGCTTGCGCAAGACCATGAGACCTGGGCACCGCCTTCATGTGTGTTAACATGCTTTCACTGGCCTCGCGCACAAGCGTGCACACGTGAGCTCGGTGCAGAAAGGCAGTTAGAGCTACAGGCTACAGTGAGGCTAAAAACAGAGTTCAAATGACGTTTTTCCAAACAACTTTTTATGTCGGGGCTTCAGGACACTTGGATCACTACGGACGAGCAGTATGGAGATATTTTGTGGTTTCAATTATGTGTTTTTGGACGTTTTAATCTGGGGAGCCGTCAGCCTGCATTAGGTGGAATTGTGCTGCTACCCACTCTCCCCTGGGATCTCCGCAAGTGTTGTGAGGACTCTAAAACTTCACCTGAGCCTCCCTCGGCATGAGGGTGAGTAGATAATGGCTGAATTTTCATTTTTGGGTGCACTATCCTTTTAAGTTGACTGATTATTCACCTTATAAATCATGGTGCACTGCTCTCCACTGCATAAAAAAATGTCTTTTTTAAAATAAAAAAAAGTATCATATCAGCATCAATAGCAGCAATTCTGGCCCTGTTTTACTTGGTATTGGATCAAAACCAAATTTTGTGGTATTGCCCACCCCTAGCTCAGAGGACAGACAGATGGAGGATGCAAAAGCTGAACGTAGTGGTGGAAGTTGTGGGAAATTCAACTACCTTAAAACTTTAATTAAAAGCCTAGTCCCTTTTACTAGCCAGGTGTGGCTACACATTTTGGCAGATAAAGGCCTGTCTACATTAGATGCCTGTTCTGGTTGCCAAGAAGTTCATTTATTTGATAAAGGTTCTTCAGATGTGTGAAAGAGGGGTATTGGCTACCTCAAATTACGTGTCCATTCCTCGATTACCCTGTAAGTTATTCATAATCCTTTAGTCTGTTAGAGTCAAGTTTTTCATGACAGTTGATCTAAGTTGTGAGTATTGTTTTAACAGGATAAAGTGGTGTCATGTTGGTATGCCTGGTGCCTTTTGTGTGAAAGGAATTAAAAGCCTGTCCCATATGGACGTCTGTCCCAAATATAGGCCCATTTATTTCAGTGATGTAGGGTGCTTTCAGACCTAGAGTTGCTTTGGTCTCAATCAGGGACTTTATTACAAAGTTGCAGTGGTCCGGACCGAGACCACCTCTTCAAGAACGTCGTGGTCCGGTTGTTTTGGTGCGCACCCAAGTTCGCTGTGTTCACACCTGCCCAAACGATCCGCACTTAGGGGGCAAACGCACTTGAGTTCAGTTGAACCGAATCAAACCTGGCAGGTGTGACAGCACCCTGAGGCAAATAATAGCCTGAACTATTAATGAAATATTTACGGTATCTCTAACTCCAAAGTTTCTTACATACAGGTCTCTTCATACTGCCAGCTAGCTTCCTACTGTACAGTTCAGTCAGGAGAGACTCATTCTGAGTGAACAGAACGTTAATTTACATGTGCACACACATGAGAAATGTGAGCAGTGTTTAGGCGATTAGATCCCATCATGATGTCATATGTTTAGAGACAGGTGAAGCAGTAGCAGAAAAGGGAACCCACTGTGGAGTCTAGACGTTGCTTATGATGATGAGATGAAGAGGGCGCTGAGGATCTGGATGGGAGGAGAAGTCGGTTTGTGATGATACCTAGCACGTAATACGTAAATGTGAAAGTCCACTGACAAGTCAGGCGCTGAAATGACTTCATGTCAAGTGAAACTTACGTTAGCAACAAGGACGATAGATAAAGTTGAGTGTCTCTCCATCAGCATCGGCCCCTTTTTTTGATGACATTAGTATTTGACGCAGTTTCAGCACCCTCTTGTTTCACCGCTGCTTCTGAGGCTTTTCCCCCGAGCCATCAATAGTATTACAGAGAGAAACACTCATGAACATAAAAAGCAGCACAATCAAAGACAGTCTGAGGTGTTTGAGTTTTGGAATTAATGAAGGGAACGTTTATTGACATGTAATCAGTGTAATTATCCTGAAGAAGGCAAAGTGAATTCTAATCACTGCCAGCATAACTTTTCCAGCTGATCACCTTTATTTCCTCTGATTTCTCTCTTTACAGGCTCATCGTTCCAGAAAGACGGCTCTCCATTGATGAGGAATAAGTAGCCAGCGAACACAGCGGTCGTATTAGAGATGTGCCAAATATATACAGCACTTAACGTGCATTAAATATGCTCTTTGCTTCCAATACGCTGATGAGGTGAATCCAGGTAAATGCCATTATCCCTCACTGATTTGCTTTGATTAAATCCGTGCCAGTCACTCAGGGGGAGACGCAGGCGAAGAGAAGCAGGGGGAAGGATTTCAAAGCTCAGAGACGATTGTGCAAAAAGGAGCTTTACAGGAAGATGTCCTCAATAATTTGTACATAGTTGCAATTTTAAACATTTAGAAAAATGATCAAGAAATGACAAATAATGAGATTTACTTCTCAAATTAATCGACTGATGAATGAATACAGGCTGGAGGAGTTTTATATTCTGCAGTAAACACTTTCTACCATTTATCAGAATTTATGTGTTCAATCACGCTGATTTTGACCTTTTCTACGAATGTCGCTGTCCTCAGAACAGCTGCCCAGACGCCAGCACAGCTGTACTGAGGTGATGAAAGGACAGTAGCCAGCCAAACTGTCTTCACCTGGCTGACTAATAACAAACAAATCAATGGGCAGCCGGCCTCATGACGTGTCCTATACAGGAAGGATTCAATGATAATTTTATTTACTGAGCTCTCATAGTAAATCTAAAATCCTGGCAGTTAAAGGTCCAGTGTGAAGGATTTATAGTATATATTGGCAGAAGTGGAATATGATATAATCAGTCTGTTTTCTTTAGTGTACAATCAACGGAAAATAAGAATCGCCGGGTTTTTGTTACCTGAGAATGAGCTGTTTATATCTGCATGGGGAGTGGGTCCTCGTCTACAAAGATTGCCATGTTGCATTGCTACAGTAGCCCAGAATGGACAAACCAAACACTAGTGGGGTTTCCATCCACCTATTTTTATTCGCATCTTCAAAAATTGCGAAAAAAAACTTGGATGGAAACGCCAGAAATTCGAAAAAAGGCTGAAAATTTGCAAAAAAGTTTTTACGCTTGGAGGGGGTGGATTTGTCAGCGTATCGATAAAAGGAAAACGCAACTTTTTGCTATGGAAACAGGTTTTGCGAATAAACGATGACATACCAGCACACAGATCCTCAAATGTGGCCCTTGACATACGGAAATGTTTCAGCCAGAGTTCGTGAGTGAAATGCTGCTGGACAACTACTTCCCAAAAGTCCTTCACACACCTACGTTCCCATACACACGGAGAATGACGCAGTGGTCTGCTTCCAGCTATTTCCAACAGTACTCTTAACATTAAACTTCTCTTTGTCGTCTCTTCTTCAAGATGGTTAGGTACTCTGTGAACGCTGACAAAATGCTAACCAGAGTTCTCCCAAGAGCCGACAGGTTTATCAGGAATCTGTCCATGGTCAGTTGTTGAGTGTCAGTTGAGTGTGTTGTTGTTTACAGTGGGCATAAGACGCTCTCTTATGACGTCATCTCATGGCACACTCTTCTTCTACGGGGGTGTTTTTATTTTGTTCATTTTTCACGAGAAGCGCCACCTACTGCTCTTCCTGTTGACTCCCAATAATCACAAAACAATAACGAATGGAAACGGGCATAAATTCGCATTTTCTTTGTGCATTTTCTCAAAATTCGCTCAAAAATTTCGATACATTTGGAAGGAAACCCCACTACTGGCTCTAGATAGGGACATTCACTTTTACACAGTCTCAGGTTGGCCATCATTGTAAGCAGCCCCTGTACGACAATCGTGTTAGAAAAACACTGAAAAACCAGACTCACAATCGTTCTGAGAACACTCTCAGAGAGCTCTGACCTTAGCCTAAAAACTTTCAGGAAGAAGTTTTAGTTTAGCAGTGGTTTTGGAAAGTTCTCAGAGCAACTCTGAGCAAGGAAAGAACAGAAAGTTTTACCTTAGTGAGGAGGTGTGGTCGACCCTGTTGCTAGGTGTGATGCTTTCTGTTAACAGATGTGATTGGTTGTCACAGACACACCCCTGTGAGCCTGCACGGTGTGAGGACACCCAGTGGAAATGAAATGAACTGCTGAATGAAAGTGTTGTCATTGCACTGCTGCATTTTCCAGTTTTCCAAATATCTCAGTGTTGTGATCATTTTATTTCTGGCGTTATATCATTAGGAAATGTGTGCGTATCTCTAATGACATCAACCACAAACATTATTCCTGTACAATCTATTCTGTAGTTTCATTTACTCACTGTCATCCAGCGTTCTGAGAATATTTCTCCAGCCTCTTTGTGTCTCCAACATTTTGCATTCTCGACACCTACTTCTGCACCTCTGCTCCTAAACATACGGATATAACAGCATTTTACACCAGAAACTGGAGGTTAAAAACTGTAATGTTAATCACTTGACACAAGGAAGCCGGTGGTGGCGTAGTGCTGCAGTGGTTAGCATTAGTGCCTCACAGCAAAAGGGTTCCTGTTCGAACCTGGGGTGAGGGAGCCCTTCTGTGTGGAGTTTGCATGTTCTCCCCGTGTCAGGTGCTCCAGCTTCCTCCCACAGTCCAAAGACATGCAGGTTAATTGGTGACTCTAAATTGTCCGTAGGTGTGAATGGTTGTCTGTCTCTATGTGTCAGCCCTGTGATAGTCTGGTGACCTGTCCAGGGTGTACCCGCCTCTCACCCAGTGTCAGCTGGGATAGGCTCCAGGCACCCCGCGACCCCTAACAGTTTAAGTGTATATGAAAAATTAATGCATAAACAATTTTTCAATGCCACAATGCTCCAGCAGTTCAAAATAGCACCGTGAGAGGCAGACAGAAGGAGCTACGGAAACCCAGGAGGTACAGAAGAGGCAGCAAGTTCATTTTCACAGGAACCATTAAACATAACAGT
Source organism: Epinephelus moara (assembly GCF_006386435.1). Classification (NCBI taxonomy): domain Eukaryota; kingdom Metazoa; phylum Chordata; class Actinopteri; order Perciformes; family Serranidae; genus Epinephelus; species Epinephelus moara. Next base: position 34,556,067 of record NC_065517.1, read on the forward strand.
AAATAAAAATAACTCACAGAGATAAAATTCACAAATATAGTTTATCAACGAAATAATTAAGTGCACTTTTAACTCTGTTCCACTTCTGATCCTGGGGGTGAACAGTGAGTGATAAATGGGCAAGTTTAGACCTCAGTTTAATTAAACTTTTCTGCTGCAGTGACCAGACACTCACTTTACAGACCGAACCACCACAGTCAGCCTGTTTAGGCACAGACAAGTACTGAATGTAAAGTGCAACCAGGTGGGACTTTTATTCCAGTCAGCCAGTTGAAGAAATTCAGATAGATGAAAGACATTTCGGGGTGAACGATGGCTTTTTGCTTGTGGCATTGGTCACCCTGTCATCCCCTGTGGCTTTGCCTCTGTTTGCTCATTCACTGCAGGTCCTCTAAATAACTGGCGATGGGCTCAGCTGAGCGTTTATGGGAGATTTTGAGATGATGTGTGAAATAGAGGTTTTCACAGCCACCATAAAAGTGGAGAGTCCAGGTGATCAGTCAAATTTATGTCAGCGTCGAATTGCATATTTCTCCCCTTCTGTGAAATGAACTCACCACAACAACAACAACACGGAGGGAAGTGATGCCTTTAAAAGTCTGTTAAGAATACGAGGTTTCATTTGTTTGTTGGTCATAATGGGCTGCATGGAGACGCGTGCCACTAATAAGTCCATGAAATTATTTGTGGAGCCACAACTGGAGCCATAACTAACAGAGGCTGCACAGATCTGGTTTCATGTGGTCCCATTGGGAGTTATATGGCTATGAAATCTGAGCAATTGACTCCGGAGAGAGAACTGTGACTATATTGCCTCTGTTGATGTGTGTGTGTGTGTAGGTTTTTCTTGCACCGTCGACATGAAGGATGATGTGATCTACAGACAATCTTGAAATAACAACCTGTTCCACTCGGCAGCATGGCTGAAAAAAAGCAAAGTTGTACCCTCTTTCAATCTCCATCTCCCATTACTATACGCGCACCGAGGGGCATTACCTTCCTGTTCTCGCTTCCTCTCTGTCTTTGTGTTGACCGTTGATTGGCAGTTTGATGGAGTGCAATACAACAGTGAGGAGAAATGAGATCTGACCGTGCGAGCATTCAATGCTTCACTGTCCGCGATTTTTGCCAGGGGAGGCAACAAACAAGACCAGGCAACCGGGCCAACATATAAACAAGATAAACAACGTCTCCAGGGGTAAACGAGAGGAGCCGAGGATGCAGGGAAGTGCTGTGTTTGTTCTCTGATCGATGCCATACATAGTGCATGAGTTCCCTAAGAACTACGGGTAAAAGTTGTTCACTTCTATATGAGAAAGTTCAGACAGAGAGAGATGAGCTATTGAGATGGGGGTTAAATAAAGGTAAAATATATGAGGCATTGTGTGAGGGAGTGAGAGAGCGGCAGAAAGAGTTTCTCATCTCGGATAATAAAATGTGATGTTAGCTCAGATCGATCCGCAGGTTCAGCCAGGCAAAGGCCAGGGACGGGCCCGCTTTAAGTAGGAAAATAAAGAGTGAAAACCAAAACATTTTGATTAAACCTCATATCCTTCCACAGAGGTTTGATTCCCCTCTGATAAACACCTATAAACCGGGGCTATTGCCGAGCTCTCAGAGAAAATTAAAAGACAAAATTGCCTTCATAAATATTAATCTATGTAAGGTGGAGGTTGTGCCCTTCACAATTATTCATGCTCTCTGGAGCGCATTTGTCAAGAGTAAACAGTATCCTCCTGTTTACCTAATGCAGAACATTCGGTAGGTGAGTGGGCATAACTGATGCCTTCATATTCTATTCTTAAGGATGTAATTAAACACAGTCGGCTATAGAACGCGCTCATCTCCCTCTTTCTGTCCTCAACCTGACCGTTCACACGTTCCTGCAGAGTACACCTCCTCACAATTACACTCTTAAATGTCTCTTCAGCAGCAGAGCCTCGGTTCACTTGGAATTAAAGGAAAGAGAAAGAGAGTTAATTTCACAGTATTTTGGCATGTTATTAACACTCTGGGGCCTGTGTGCGTACTGTAGATGGCCTCTGCTGTAGTGGCTTTGTTTTCGTGGGGGGTAATATATTATTAGCTGCTTGCTCAACTGTGACGGAATCATTAGCGAGCAGAAAATAAGCCAATGACACTTTGCTCAACGCCTCTACGTGCTGATATTGTCCATGAAGTATGGATTATAATTGTCTGTCCACTTTATCTTCTGTTTGTGCTCATTTATTCCACATTCAGGGGGTGCGATATGGATAAAATCTACTGTACAGATCAGCGGCGGTCCTTACACATTTGGTGCACTAGGCCAGCCTACCCCACAAAAAAAAAAAAAAAGGTTTATTAGCAAGATGCGAATAAACAACCACTAACAATAAAAAATAAGATAATATGACCTGTTAATTTGCTTTCAGTAACATGTTGTTACAAGGATTACAAATGACCTTGTTCAGAAGAATAAACAATAAAATAGTAAATGATGTTCAATTAGGGATGCACTGACTTTGAAATTCTGGGCTGATACTGATACCAATGTTTAAAATAACAATGTCGCCAATAGCTGATACCAATGTTTATTTATGTTAGTGTTTCTTTTGTTTTTTGTTGTTATTCATTCTTTTTTTGTGCCAGGGAAACACAGAAATCTACTCTAAAAACAAAAAAATGAACAGTTTTATCATCATTACACTTACACCTTTGAATGAGCACAAATTCAATAATACACATTTATAAAACAACAACTTCTTTTACATGAAAAACATCATTTTAAAAACCCTTTTATTGTATATGACCCATCATAATTCCCTCTCTGATGTATATTTTATAGTGCTGTGAAAACATCAACACATTTCTCCTTCAAACAGCTGATTCATTCAAGTTTCTTTCCGAAAAATACATTTTACAAGATGACATTGAACACACAATGAGAATGTTATAATTCACCTTCACCCAAGACCCATTTTTACTGAATAGAGCTTGAATGCTTCACAGTGTAAATCAGTGCAGCCTCCGTGAGCTGTTGGTTGCGTCCACTGGCTGCTTAGAGGTGATAACTAGCTGCTAACTGCTAACAGCTAACTCAACTTGCTCTCCTCCTGCTGATCCTGTCAGTAGTGTCTTGGTAATTGAGTGGGCACCAGAGAGCTTTTGTCATTTTGACATGATAACCACTGATTGCCTTCGTTGGTGGGGTTATTTAGGTTTTTTAGGATTAGGCATAATGAGTGAGACTAGTTGGGGTTTGCATAAGAATATCAGGGTAAGCCAGTTGGAGGCAGAGTCAGGTGAGTCATGCCTTCGCTTTAGCAGAAAAACAAGTTTCAACAAGGCTTGGCTGTCAGACCAATGGAGATTATGTCCATGCTTTGACTTTGTGGTCAGATATTTCATCACAATAACAATTGTTCTTCTCTGGTTGGCATTACGTAGGGTTCCAGGCAGCAGACATGTTGTGGTGACATGTGTGATGACGTGATAGTACTGAGGGACTAATCCCCGAAGAAGAACGATTCTTCATGGACGTACATTGGTGATTGTCAGAATGAAGGTGTGATGTTTGGAGCAGCTGAGTGGTGTGGTTGGTAAGCTACTGGACATCAGTTCCGACAGTCAAACAAAGACACATAGATGCTCCCAATGTGCCGGGATATGAATGGTGTGAAACATTAGGAGGCAGGGCCGACTGATTGCAGGCCATGAACCTTTCTAACTGCAGGGAGAGTGTGTATTTGTGGAGCAATGGGTGTTTGTTTTCAGGAAAACAGGCTTTCAGACAAATAGGCTTTTGGTCCAGTGGGACATCTTTTGGACTGTTGGAGAATTGGCATAATGGGTCTGTTGCAACAACTGCATGGCCCCAGCAAAGCATCATTTTGACCCAAACCACAAATGTGTTTCCTTAACCTCTACAAAGCACTTATTTTAACCCAAACCGTGATCTTTTACTAACCAAGCTGTCTTTGTGCCTTAACACCGAGCAGTGTTGGATCATAAAACTAACTAACAGTTTTGGGAGATGCTGACATAAATGATGTCGCCCTGCCAAGAAGGACATCAGATCAGCAAACGCTTCTGGAGGGCAGCACATTTTGTCATTTGAATTGCTGAAACAATCTAAGATGTGTCCAGAAATTGCGAGGGCTGAGACCAGGCTACCTTCCTTTCACTTCCAACCTGCTGTTAGAGAGGCGTGCACATATTTACCATGTTTCAGAGCACTATACAGATTAAGTCCTGATGACATTGTGTTTATTGGATGTTTTCATGGCAGTATATCTCAGTATATTGATCTGTGTGTGTTTGCCTGTTTCTCAGAAGTATAGTTCAGACCCACACTCACCGAACCTGTTCACACTCCCCTCGCTCCTCTCCTCTTCCTGTCCATTCGGCGTTAGGAATCAGGGGCTAAGCTTTGCTTCGGTGGCTGGGCTCTGGGGAGCTGCTGGTCTACCTGTAGACAGCCACATCAGATCTTATTCCCTGCACAGGAACACAATCATACAGGGAGAGGGAGAGCGAGCTCCATGTGTGGAATACTGATGCAGGAACAGGGCATCTACAAGACAAGCTCAGAGAGGCTTGAGGAAGACGGAGGCCAGGGAATGAATTCTTAAAGATACAGTCAGCAGGACTTAGCAATGTTCTTGGAGGCATCAGAGAAATAATAAGAATGCTGGAGGGTGGTATGAGATGGTATGGGGGGTGTGGTATAACTCATCTGTAACTTAAAGAAAGTTTGGAGTTGAGAGCTTTGAAGGTCAGAGACAATTCTTTGACGTACACCTTGTTCAGACTGCCTGCCCAAATCTGTTTTGTGGCCTTTCTAGATTGTATCCAGATTGAGTTTAGAAAGTCTAAAAACAAACATTTCGAAGTGGTAAGAATCAGATTTCTACAGACGCATCTCAGTCCAGATGCTCTGATCGCTCAAATCAGATTTCAAAGTGTCCTTTGTGTCACTCACAATGTGATCCGCAATAACGTCAAATTCAGAGTGACAGAAGTGTTGAGCAGAAACCATGCTGTTACTAACAGAGCATTACCTCCATTTCTCATTCTCCTGCATTGAAAAGCTGCATCACCAGCATAGCTACATAGACACCTACACCGTTACCACAGCAACTTATGAAGATAGGTTGGTGTTGTCTGGACCAAGGGAGTAGGTTTGCATATGGACAGCGAGCATTACCAATCAGGGGTGTAACAATCCATCAACGAACTAACTCCACTAACTTCTCACTACAGCAGCATCAGCTTCAGCATGCAGTGACTTAAACCAATGGCAAGTATGAAAAACAATAGCGTTACATGCAGTTTGTTAAGTTATTAGTAGAGGAACAATAGTCTGCTAGCCACTAGGCTAATTTATGCAATGTAAACATGCTTAAATTAATAATGGGTGACAAGCAAAAAACAGTTGTCTTGTCTCTGAGCCTTGACAGTTATTACTGAGATGACTTTGATACTTTTGTGAAATTATCTTGTTGTTTTATGGCTGTTGGGGATAGTTTGCCTTCGGGGCTTTACGCCAGATAGTTACTTAGTTTATTTATGTGTTTTTTTTTCTTTTATGGCCAAAAACAGAAAGCAAAGGGGTGGTAGCTTCTCCTGTAACAGGCTGTGTTAAGATAGGGCAGATACTATCTCCTATCGATCGAAGGTCCCTGAATTGAAATTGTATCGTGGCACACTTCGTAATATCGGCAATATCGTATCGTTGTCCAAACAATTGATATATCATATCGTGATGAAACTGGTGATTTACACCCCTACTATCAAAAGCTCCCCACAAATAACGTGCAGTTATGTAATTAACGTAAAGCTACAGAGGTTAGGTTTTGAGAAGTTAGGTTTTGAGAAGTTAAGTTAAGTCAAGTCAAGTCAGGATTTATTTCTAGAGCACATTTAAAATGACGACAGTCGACCAAAGTGCTGCACATAGGTGTGTACAGAACTAAAACAACATCAATAATAAAAACAGAATAGATGTAGAAAACAACAATGAGAAAACAGAGCAAACAGTTCATCATTAAAATAGCAATTTAAGAAAAAAGAAAAAGATCATCGTGCTCAGGGTGAATGATACGCCAGGTGGAAGAGAAAGGTTTTTAGGGAGGATTTAAAAGTCTCTAGGGACTGGGAAGATTGAATGTGAAAGGGGAGACTGTTCCAGAGCCTGGGGGCAGCCGCTGCGAAGGCTCTCTCACCTCGAGACTTTAGTCTGGTTTTTGGCACCACCAACAGTAGTTGGTCCGAAGACCTTAAGGTTCTGGTTGGGGTGTGGTGCAAAAGGAGCTCAACGGACCTGGAGCCAGTGGAGGGAGGCTAAAACTGGTGTGATGTGGTCGCGCTTTTTCTTGCCTGTGAGGGGGCGAGCAGCAGCGGTCTGGACGAGCTGTAGACGGTTGAGGGAGGACTGATCCAGGCCAACATAAAGGGAGTTACAATAGTCTAATCTGGTGGTTATGAAGGCATGGATCAAACTTTCAAAGTCTGTAGCTGTGAAATAGGGCTTGGTTTTGGCTAAAAGACGTAGGTGGCAAAAGCACTGTTTGTCAAATTTGAATTGGCATTCAAAAACCACCCCGAGATTCATTACAGAGGAACGAATGTTGGGGTTCAGGGGTCCCAGGAAATCTGTGGAGGTGCCTGGGGAAATGTGGCCTCTAAACAGGATAACGTCTGTCTTGGACTCATTAAGATTTAAGAAATTAGTTACCGTGGTTAGGTTTAGGAAAAGAAACACGGTGAGGACGTACCCTAAAAGTCTCAAAGTTCACACAGTTCCGAACAGGAGTCTCCAGGGGAAAGTCTGCATTTTTGTGACCCATCCTCCATCCCAAAGTGCCTCCTCACAAGACCTCGTGAATGCTTCCTTGTTTAGTCCATCAGTGCATCAGTCACATGATCGCAGCCTTTAAAAATACATAGTTCGTAGTAAAATGTAGGAACAGTTTATGAGAACAGTGTGCTGTGGTAGTGGGACAATCCCACGTGGCATCACATTGACAAATGCTTGCGATGACTGGTTCCAAAAATCCATACAGATGGTCATTTTCTTCTCAATCTGGGTACAAAAATGATTAAATGCAGGAATTGTTTGACTGGAGAAGTTTGGATACTACTTTGTATGTGTTTATCTTGGTCAGTCCCTCAAAGGTATTGAGTCCTGTTACCCAGCCCATCTCTTATCCCTGAAATGAAATATGAACTCTGACTTTTCCTTCAACTGCTTCTATACAGTCACTCTTAAATCCTATATAAAGGTAGTATTAGCCCAAAGGATAGTAGAGGAAGACTTGTGGCCGGAAAGAGGCCAGTTCAGATCGAGACCATCTGGTAGCCTGAGAAGAGAAACTGAATGAGAAGCACTCTCTTTTCTCTCCACAGCTGACATTAATAAGCTCCATTTGCTCCCGAGGAGCTGTTCAGAAGCCAAAAGTTGAAGCCTGGTTGTGATGAGCAGCTCCAAGAATTTTATGTGTAGAGCTGTGCAAGTGAGAATCAGGTTACAGCTGAAAAAAGACAACTCAGGCTGGGAAATCTTCCTTGGGTAAATAAACATTTTTAAAATACTGTAGTTAATTTGTGCTTGTATTACTCCACTAGGATTTCTCAGAGAGTCTGTTTATGTCTCCCGTTTCAGGTTATTGGAATAGTTCATGCAGACTATACAGCAGTCAAAACACTGCAAGCCATTTTAGGTGAATTACAGTATTATTCTCATCTAATAGCTGGCTTAAAACGCTAATCATGCATGCTAATTCCTGGCTTAGTGTGCCTATGGATTAGAAGCCTATGTAATGTACAGTTAATCCCATATACACTGCAACGAAAATCCACCTAGAAGCGTTTCTCATCATCAAAATTTCCCTCTAATTATGTCTCCTGAGAGTCGCTCAACTCCTACTTGAGAGGGGTTCGTCTATACAGTATTCTCAGGTTGGCATGCATGTGGAATACAGAATACATGCCCTTGATCAAGCTCTCGGCTATTGCTTTTTTATCCGGATCCATAGATTGGAATTGATGGACGCTCTAATGCTTATTATGCAGCTGGTAATAGATTTTAATCCCACCACAGGGCAGGATATCTCTATCGCTTATTCCCTCCATATCAGTTCAGCCTCCTGCTCCCATACAGTCACATTCAATAACCAGTCTATTTAAAGTTCAGTAAAGATATTCAAGAGCAATTTCCCAAACTGTGAACTCACAAACAATAGCTGAATCTTCTTTTAGCGGCTGTGTGTTCATCTGTGCTTTGCTGAAATATTAATAACCTATTAATTATCGGGAAAGTGGGGGAAATAGCGAGGAGTGAGAGACAGAGGGATTGAGGCCACACAGATCTGACAGAATACAAAGAGAAGTTGAAAAACAAGGCTGGAATTGGCTTCGTACTCTCCAACCCTGCAAATTCTCCGCAGTGACTCGTGATTGTTCTGCCCCTTTCAAAGCAGCCGCCTGTGGTCTCATTTCAGACTTCCTCTCATAGTTTGATCAAATCTAGAAATAAGCCCACTGTATTTCTGCTTCTGTTATTAGCAGACTGTATTAGCAGGGTTTCTAAAGTGACAGTTCTCATTTGGAATACTTTTGCCTTCCTTGACAATTAGAGAAAGTTGTACTTAACTCAGACAAGTTTATGTAAGTACACCAGTGAAACCAACCCACAACTTCAGACCACTTTTAATATCAACATTTGTTTCTGCTGTGGCTCGAGGGATAGCAACTTTGGTCCGACTCTCGTCTAATTAGAGAATGTTACCACACTAACATGCGCTTATATGGTGGATATGGTATACATGATACCAACTAAAAAGGAGCATTGTCATTGTTACCATGTTTACGTCAATATTTAGACCAGATATCCAACACCCAGTGGCCCCGGTGCGCTCCAGTTACGACTTATGAAGCTGAGTTTTAGGCGTATATAGGGCCTTCTGTGGTGGTCACGACAACAAGTTTAGAGTTGGTAAACAATCGAGGAGAAACCGATGGTAGCTGTTGCTGGATACCCAGAGCTACGCGACTTTACAAACCACAGTTACAACTAGGGATGCACCGATCCGATATCTGGATCGAATTGGCCCCAATATCATCAAAATTAGATGGATCGGGTATCGCAAAATGCAACAGATACCTGAGGCGATCCTTTCCCTTTAAATCTATTGCGACGCCAGCTATGTCATACGTCATGGAGCGAAGTTGAGAATCTGCTGTGTGGAGGTATTTCACACTATTTCAACTGCTGTTGCACAATTGTTATTTTTGTTAAAAATAAACAGTTCATCATTGTATTAATCTGTTTCATTTTGTTTCATTTTAACTTGGGAAAGAACTGTGTAGTCATCAGTGCCTGATGCCTCTAGTCTTTTCTGTTCTACATGTAAAGGTATATAACTTTTTAGGTCAACAATAGAATCGGATCGGTATAGGCTGATACTCAAAGCCACAGCATTGGGATCGGTATCGAAACTGAAAAAGCTGGATCGGTGCATCTCTAGTTCCATTTTAACCATCTGAATAGTAGACAGCAGGCGTGGAAGCATATAAGTGCAGCACTTGAAACAATCATCGTGGTGCGAAGCTCCTGGACCAACTGGTGGTACACCCCATGATCCACCATCTTTTTAGGGGTCTATGTATGCATAGATATCACATACAGTAGATACCTCGTTGAGGGCTTCGGCCCGTTTCAGCGATGCGTCAACATTGCCGCCATCTTGGGGAGGTCACTGCCGGCTGGCTAGTACTCTTGTGTATGGGGATAAGTCTTCAGCAAACTTGGCGTGCTCGCTTTAAAGTCTCAGGGTGCCGGTCCAAAATATTACAGCAAAGCAGAAAAACCAGACAGCACTCATTAATAAGTATAATACTTTTTAATATAGTGGATTGCACAGCAGCAGTCGAACGGACGCGTTTCAGCTCATAGCCGTCCTCAGCGTTAGGAAATGGCCACTTTAGAATGAAAATACAGACAGTACTTACTGACCCTCATGCTGACAAGAAGTCCAGTGTAGTTTTTAATCCACAAAACTCGTTCGGGGTTAGGGTTAGCTAGCCGGAATAACTTGAAATGCACGGAACCCACATTTTGAAAATGTAAAAACAAATCTGCTAATGCGTTTCAAAAACGGCTCGTCTGTCGTAATCCAAGTGCCCTGAAGCCGGGGCATGCAAAATTGACTTGAAAAGACATAATTTACTTCACTTTAATAGCATCATTTCTCACCGTGGTCAGTTAGCCTGACTTGGGAACTAGCACCACCACTAGCCATCAACTAGTCTTGCGCGAGTTGCCATGTAAACACAGCACTCCTAGCTGTTATCCTCCGATACCCCGAACGAGTTTTGTGGATTATCCAGAAGTATCCACTGCCATAAACGATAGATTGATTACATGGGAAGGTTAGGGTAAGGAGGTCATAGTGTTGTTGCCAGGCAACAATAAAAGGCGCAGCAAGCTTTTTTTTTTTTTTTCTTCTCCACTGGTGGCATTCATTTAAAAAACAAGAAAAGGCAGTACAATGTGCCTCCATGTGATCGGGGTCTTACTTTCAGCCTTGCTGCAAACAGGACACATTACTTCCTGTGATGATACTGAACATGGACGCAAATCTTAAGGGGCAGAATAGTCCAGCATACTGTAGATGTAATTCCCTGGTATACTGAGCTGCGTTAAACAAGATATTCCAATCAGGGGCAAAGGCCAAGCACTCACATTTACTTTCTATATTGTAGGTCTAAGGAGAAAATGTTGTACCGTTTACTGCACCATTCTTATGTTCCTGCCATAGGTGGCTGTTCAGCACAATAAGGGGGTGTAAAGAATCCCTCAAAATTTTACATGCAAAACAAAAGTTGAGCAAAAACATGATGCATCATCAAAGTTTGCTTTGGCCAGCAGCATATGTTGTTTATTTGTATTAAAATACTTGTGTCAGGTGAACCAGATCTCGCAGGACACGTTTCCCCTGCTGAACCACAGTGTGCAGGTGTTAGAGCTTCTAACAGAGACAGCCCAACAGGGGCTGGCACTATTTACTGTGTGCACTTTTGGTTACTGTGCAACTGTTAGTAAAACTTTGCTTTCTGGACGAACAAATCTTCTCCTCCAGGTGTGGTTTTATTTTTTCACTTTGTGGCACTGATGCAATGTGGAGGTTTTTTCAGCTTGTGTGTGAGGGGAACAGGCACAAACTTTCCAGAAGGTCCAAAAGTTTTTTTGGTGATCCATCGAAGTTGATGTAAATTTAGGGAGTTTGTATGCAGTTGAGGTGATGGAAGTGAATTATGTGCAATTCCAGGATGACGGATGGAGTTTTTATGGACATTTATGGTTGCTGTGGAAGTATTATGCAGATTTGTGGTAAAAGAGGAGTTTTGGTGGTGACATTGTTTTTTTATGCAAATCTGTCATGACTTAGAGTTTTTGTCTTGCAAATTTATGGTGGCACAGAGAATGATTATGCAAATTTGCAGTGAAAAGCACATGATTTGGAAAGAAATTATTGATTTGGCCTTTAAATTTGTGATTTTTTTGCCAAGCGGGTGCTTCTGTTTGCACATGCAGGGCATGAAAATAATGAAACTGTCAGCATACGTGTGCAAGATAAATTCCTGCTGACTTTATTAACGTTGTTAGTCAGTGAAGGCTGAGGCCAAAAATGCAAATAGTGTATCTCTTATAGGTTGCTATGGTGTATATATAGAGCTTGATTATCTGTTGTCCACCTTTGGCCTTTTGTTAGTTCTAATGAATTTAAATTATCTCAGCATATTCCATAAGATGTACAATATATCTGCTACACCGAGTTCACTGATTTATATTCCTGCAGTGCCTTTAAACTCTTGGATATCCCCAGTGTCCTGTTTCTACCTTTTATTCCCTGAAGTCAATGTTTGAGGGCCGAGAAGAATGTATTGACTTCATCACTAATACATATGCATTTTCTGACATTTCACAATGTACTGTCAGTGGTTCGGATCACTCCTAGGCTCCCATTTCAGTGGAGGCACTATCACAAGTGAAATGTGTTTTGTTTTTTTTACCCCACACTTTTTCATAACACAAGTTTCTTATCACGTCCTGTCTAAGGCATTTATGCTCAGTATTGGAATTGGATATGGACACAGACGGCTCCTTCTGTCTGTACTCTGAGTTAAGTTTGTCTGTATTTTGTGTACGTTTTCTGAAAGCTTAGGAGTATTGATGAAATGGAGCAGTACAACCAGAGATCGTGGGGCAGCACAGCGAGTTGTGTCCATAGGAGACAACGAAGTCATTCAAAAAAAAAAAAAAAAGGCACAACAGAGCAAATTGGTAGTAGGGTGAAAATAATTTTCTGTCCACATTTAGCGATGTATTCAATGGCCTCACAGATCATTGGTGTCTACAACACCAATTAAAGGGTACATTATTACGACATCTTCCACCAATCACCATGTCTGTTGTTGCTGATCTATTGGCTGTATCTAAACTATCATACAGAACACGTAGACGTATGAGGGAAGTGACATTTTACAATGTGGAATGAGCTAATCTATTTTTGTACACACAGGCAGTGTAAATGAGACCTAAGGCTACATCCAAACTAACATGTTTTGCAATCTGCATCCCTAAAATGGTGGCTTCTAAAAAAACAAACACTGCTGACGATGTTTTAGTGAATGTGTTTTAGTCTGAACACGTGGAAACTTAGGCTACATCCACACTAATACTTTTCTCATTTTAAAACCAAGCCCCCAGCAACAGCTTTGAAGCCAATTTTACATATAATATTACAATATCAGGGTCCATCACGTAATGCCATGGGGCCTAAAAAAAAAAAGACGTTTTCCTTTGTCAGACAGACATCTGTAAATCACTGGATTATTTTTATTTATTTTTTATTTTTTCGTGAAATGTTTCGTTTCTCTATTGCGATTTGATCCATTTGGTCTGCTAATATTTTGAGAGCCTAGTTGAACTGATTTATCCCCATTAAGTTAGAGGAGCACTAAACTGGAAGTTAACCGCTAAGCTCACGAGAGTCTCTGGCGCGCCTCATCTATGAGCCCCACAATGCGGAAGACAGATTTCACGATCAGCAGAAGAATTTTTTGGGATAACTCTTGATAAATTCACATATCTGCATCATAAAATCCTGGGGCTAGTTTGTTTTCTTTCACAAAACAAACGAACCCCACCAGAGTCCGTTCGAAGCGGAAAGAGACCCACCTTTTTGAGTGGTCTCGGTTCAGGTGTTCGGTCTGAATCAGGGTTGACTGACAGCTTTCACATCAGCCTAAAGGAATCATACTAACTGCGCAAACAGACCTGAGTTTGCTTTTACAGAACCAAACAGGTTAGGTGTGAAAGCACCCTCAATCTTTTTTAAAACAACGCAGACACCCACATTTGCTTCTTAGTCTTACCAGCAACAAGGTGTCAAGTCAAAACATTATAACCACTTCTACATGACTTCTGTTATGGGTACTGCTTTCTCATAACCATGGCTTCCTCAGTCCGTGGATAATGCTCCCTGCGCCGCTCTGATATGCCGCCATATTTGTTTTGCAATTACTCCCAATCTGTTTTCAGCTGCCTTGATTGCCCTATAATGATGTGCTACTCTCAGTTATCTTGTTGTCGGACCAAGCAAAGAAATCTCTGGTCTTATTTTTTTTTATGTTAAGGAACACCAATGAATGAACTGAAACGGTGCTAAAATGCTTGTGTGTACGTGGATCATTTTCATTTTCAAACGTTTTATTAGTGTAGTTGTGGCCTCAGCCTCTGATTTAGATTGATGATAAGCACGGACAAATTCGCGCAAGATCATTCACATCATAGAAACATATTCCATTTGATATCTTTTATATCCACTATAACTTTAAAACAGCACGTATATGAAAAGGGTCCTCATCAAAGATTCTCTCAGAGTTAGAGAGACGTTGCTTTTAATCTCCTGATTTGCTTCTCGTCTGTGAAGCAGCAAATGGGTGGAACAAAACACTCTGTCTTCTCCTCAGGATATTGCTGCTTGTAGAGCTAATCAGGTTGGAAATGATGGCAGTGTGTATGTGTGAGCAGGCAAACCCTCACAAGGACATGCTCGTCTGTTCGGCCCTTATCTCCCGTCCTCATTCAACCTCATCCATGCAACACATTAACCTCTCTGTCTGCCTCCGAGTTTTACATCCACTTTTAAAATGTGCTTAGAGTATCAAAAATGCATTCAGTGTACACATCTTATCTTGAAAAGAGGCCTGCTTCATTTGCACACTGATAAGTGCAGCATAATGTATGTACATCTCTGCAGGGTTTCCCACATGTTTGTTGGGTTCTTTCAGGCGAACAAGCATCATAAGCCGGTCCCTGCTGACCACATCGCTTCGTTTAACAGAGATTATAAAGGCATCACTGCCGATCATGAAGGTCAACTCTGTAACTCGACATCAAAAAGCATGCAAAATATTTTTCTCATTGTCCAGCAGCTCTTTTCTCTGCATAATAAAGCATGTTTCTACATTTCAGGACTTTGCATTTTAATTAACATGTTTAATTATTTAGGTTTCCATTAGAGATGCTCCAATCGACTTTTTCTTTTCCAATTTTGACACCCACACTCAAGGTTTTGCCTCGCTGCCCTTTTTTAATCAAAATGTAAAATCTGTAAAAGTCTGTGTCGAGCTGATTGAGACGTGTAAGCTAATGTGGGATTTAAGAGAAGACATGTGTAAGCTAACGTGGGATTTAAGAGAAGACGTGTTTAAGGCTTTTTATACTGTTTAGATGGTTTATGAAAGTGCTTTTTTATAACACATAAACCTCATAATGACAGTGACACTGTCACATTGTCTACCTGAAGCTTGTGCTGTAGTACTGGTGTTATGTACCTTTATGGATCTTGTGGTGTCCAGCGTGATCCCAACAACTCCTATTTTGCTGCTTGGGCAGAACCCCGGGAACTGCCCATTGGTTCGACATCCCATTGTTCCGACCATATTAAACCCATTGTTCCGAAGTCCGTTCCGAAATCATCATGATGCCCTGTGGTTAAGGTCTGGTCAGGTTTAGGCACAAAAACCACTTGGTTAGGGTTAGGAAAAGATCATGGTGTGGGTTAAAATGAAAAAGAAAGTGGCAAACACATAAGCTGTGAGCCTGCTCCGCCTCAAGCCTTTCCCAGCTGACCCAGAGCCGGTCGTGGCGCACCATACGCCCGCCGCGAGCCGTTCAGCACCATGGACAGTCGGACTAATGGGATGTCGAACCAATGGGCTGTCGGACCAATGACATGGACCCCAGAACCCCTACTATATTGATATATGTGGGCAGCCTTTTGCTTTGTATCTTGACACAGAAGGGGACGGCGCTTTAGTTAAGTTAATGTTTGATTTCCACTTACAATTGACCTATGGCTAAGTCCCGCCCTCAAACACGATGAGCCAATCACAGTGCGTATAGCCATTCCCATACACTCGGACATTCTCTGCCTGGACGTTCATTGAAATGCATTACAGAAAGTCAGTTTTGTTCGGTTTTATGAGCTTTTTCAGAGATTTGAAGTTCAAAAATGGTCAAACGGTGTGCATGGGGTACATGCAACTCCGACACAAGGTATCCTGAGAGGCTGGGCGACCATTTTCAAAAATGGCTGCCAGCGGTTACTGGCATGGAATGCTTTGTCTATCCTATAGCTGCTGTTTCATGTTTTTAGTGCCACATATATAATTTAGGGGCATATTAAAGTGGAAAAAGCTTTATTAAAATGTAATAGAACAGAACATGAGCTTTTTAAAACGTTTTATTAGCTTCTCATTCACAGTTTACGGCCTCCTCTTTGGCTTGTCTTCCTTTGTTGCTCCTTAAAAAGCAAAAAAATTAAAATATTTTAATCACTTGCCAGATGATATTGTTAGACTCATTATTTTCAGTACAGTGAATGTACAAAATAAATAGAACACCTACCTTGTACTTTGAGTTATGAGAGATATGGTCAGCTCTCACATTCTCTCTCACAGAAGCAGAAGCCTGTGCACCGAAGAGCAGCCTTCTTGCACCTGCAGAGCTTTCTGCAACCACTCTTGCAACCACAAGAGATCAGCTCACGACAGGATTTTGATGCCTGTGGCAGTGTCATCCAGTGGGGTTCAAACATTCCTTCATAATTTTACAATGTCTTACTCTACCACACTCAGCTCTGCCACTGCTACATGTTCCAAGCTAACTACCTAGCTTAACTAGTTAGCTTTGCTAGCTTGTGAATTTACTTTTCCACTGAGGCCCATATTGATTGTTTTTCTCTTTAGCCTTTACCTATGATGTTCAAAATGTGTACATCCTAAAAATAACATTTTATTACATAGTTATTACAGTTGAAATAATTCATTCAAATAAACACATAAGAAATTTGTGCTCTAGAAAAGGATCAGCACTCAGTGAATAACCTCCTAAGCCCTATGATAAGCTGTTATGGCAAGGCTTAACTATACAGACCAGTGAGCAGTGATAATAAACATGTCTTTGGGGTCATCAGGTGGGAACCTCCTTTCACTAGTGTTTCATCCAGTTGGTCCCACGACACCTCCAGGAGGCTTGACAGTGATCTCTGGCGTCCCAGAGACACTCCCCTAATGCCAGGTCTCACTGCTCCCCTCCCCGCACCAACCCAATAACCTCCTTTACCTTACTTACACATGGCTTTCTCAGCCCAAACAGCACTGCTACCTTCAACCAAACCCAGGCTCTGTACATGTGAACTCCAGGTAGAGACCGTGCTGATACTACCTTTCCTAGCACATTCACCATACTCTATTTCACATGCTACATAGCATAACTCCAATATAAGCTTAAGTTAAAAGAGATAAATAAACTCACATGATCAGCAAACACACTCACCTTGCAGCATGGTCTCAAACAAAAGGGATTCAAATAGGCCACTCCCACACTTAAATAACCTCCTGAGAGGACTGATTGGTGGATCTCTCCACCTAATCTCAAGGAGTTATGTACCCTGCTTAATAGTTCCCCCTGCTGGTCCCTAACTGACATTATTTCTTCTCTTATAGATCCATTGGCTAGCTCTGGCTACTTCATCTGACATTTCCTTCACTGTCTCCCTCAAACTCTGTCCCCGCACTCCGAGTTCCCCCAGGAGCGAGACAGCTGATTTTGCTATGAATCCCCTACACCCCACTTCCACTGGACAAATCCTAGTTTTCCATCCTCACTGCTCAGCTTCTGCTCCTAAGTCTGCATATCTAAGCTTTTTTCTTTCATAGGCTTTCATAAGCTTCTTCCACCGTTGACTCACTGACCACAACACTATGTCAGGCCTCTGCTTGGTACAAACTATTTCCTGGGGAACAACAAGCTTTCCCCCTAAATCTACTTGCATTTCCCAATCACAAGCACCTTCTAGGCGGCCACACCCTTGCCTCCTTACTAACTTATCCCTTCTGTATTTCTCTCCCTCACGGACAAACTGAATTACTAAACTCCTATCCTTAACACCTTCTGAATTCACCTGTCTTCGTTTCCCTTCGATGCCTGCAGCTAAACATTTCAACACCTGGTTATGTCGCCATGTATATCGGCCTTGTGACAAGCTAACTTTACAGCCTGACAAAATATGCTTTAAGGTTGCGGTACCTGAACACAATGGGCATGATGGGTCCTCATTTACCCACAGTTTTAGGTTCTGGGGGGTTGGTAACACATCGTATGTAGCCCCTACCAGGAATCTAATACGATTCTCCTCCATACTCCACAGGTCCCTCCAACTAAGCTTCCTCTTCTCTACACTTTCCCAATTCAACCACTGTCCCTGTTTAGCCTGGGCCACTACCTTTGCACCCCTTAGCATCTCTTCCTGTCTACGTATCTGTTCTACAACCAGCTTTCTTTTATCTTTGAGACCTGCTTTATTCCATACCGGTTTGCCTGAGCCAAGCCCCAGGCCTCCCCGGCCAAACTGAACATTACCTACAATCTCTGCATGCCTAAGAGCTGCCTCTGCCTCCTGAACTGCCGATCTTGGGTTCCACTTCCTCCCCTTGGTTGGATTTGGAACCACACTCCTAACTACCACGTCCTTACTCCCAGATAACAAGAGCTCTGTCCTGACCTTGGTACATTTAAATTCCTCTGTTAAACTAGATACTGGCAGCTGAAGTATCCCTTTTCCATACAATGCAACACTACTTAGGCACCTAGGAGCACCCAACCACTTCCTAATATAGGAGCAAACCGACCTTTCAATTCTCTCCACAACAGATATTGGAATTTCATAAATGCCATATATTTTCTAAATTTCACCACCTGTTCTTCATCATCCAACTACACATTGTACCACCTACCTAAGCTCTTTACTGACTTTTCCCTAATTGTTGGGATTTCCTCATCATCTATGACAAACTTCCTATCACTTAACTTCCCTCTATGTAATAAAATGTTTACCTTGATGGACAGTCCACTGCACTGCTTGTTGCAGGAAGCAACTGCCGCTGGCTGGCAGTTGGCTAGCTGGCTTGTAGTGGTGGTGGGGTAGAAAGTGTTTGAGACACTGTGAGTGTGTCTAACTATATTTTTTGGTCGGTCGGTCCACAAAGCTTCATTGAATAATTCAAAAAGTACTTAACCAAAAATGTTCTAAATTTGCATACTGCAAGTAGAGACCATGAGTTACTATGCCAGAAAGAATGACGAGGATTCATTCATAGGTGGCGCTATACTAAACATTTCAAATGAAAATTTTGCTCTTCTTGAGGTTGTGTGTATGCATGTTGTGTGGATGCATGCATGTATGAGGTCGCAGCTATTGCGAATTTGCACTTGTTCTTAATTTAATGTGAACTGTGAGTGTGTCTAACTGTATTTTTCTTAATTTAATACATATTTACATTTTTAAAATCTTGTAATGAATCATTTAAATATTTTGATTAATTTTACTGAATAAATGGTTGCTACAGCAACTAGGGTGCGTTTTTGCGATGCCCCAATATCCAGATTTGTTTGAAATATATCCACCAACACATGTACCAAATTTTGTGCTTTCATCACAAAATGAACGATTGTTGTGACATATTGACCTAAGCCACCCCACTAAATAAGATTAACAATGATGTCTACATCTGTTCTAAGGTAAGTCAACATTGTGTTTGAGGCAACATATTGTCACTTTGCTGGAAAGAAATATAAAGTTATCTTTAACATCTCTAGCTAACGTTAGCTAAAGTTAGCCTAACGTTAGCTCCTAGCTGCGTTGTTCATCATGTCACCTTGTTTGCTGGGAGTTCATTAGCCTATTTTGTTCTAGTTTTGTACTTTGGTGATCGTACATCATTGTTAGCTGTTGTCCAAAGGGCTCTAGTTAAGCTAACGTTAACTTCTGGAGCTTAGCTTCATTAACTTATCTGTAATGGCAGAGATAACAAAGGTTGGCAAACGTTATGCTGAATGATTCAGTGTAAATACTGTAGCACCAAACTAACGGAGAGACACTCTTGGTAAAGATGGTAAAAAGGCCGTTATCCTTTTCTCATATTCTGAGCCAAAAACCTTAACTTCAGTGGCACTTTAACTTGTTGTCTTTGATGGTGACGGCAACCAGATGCGGTTCACAAGCGTACACTGTGACCTGTAAATTTTGGCTTGTAATTTAAGCTTTTCATCGACCTTCTCAACAATAAAATGATGAATATATCCCTCCAATGCGTAGTTTAGGCCCTTTTGGTTACTTCTCAATGACATCTGATCGTTATGTCCCCAAAAATCATCAATTGCCTCCTGTGAAATGCCATGTACTGTGACACCTGCCATAGCGCCGGTTACTGTAAGTTGATAGTTTGTCAGAGTGAGTGGAGGGGGGCGTGGCTTAGCCATAGGTCAATTGTGTGTGGTGTCCGTAGATCTGTTAATATAGGGATGATGCCTCTAGTGTCCAACGCAAGGAAGTGCAGACACCTGATGGAAACTGCCCATAGCCATGAGGCAGTAAGTTATTTTGTCTATTTTTTTTGTACTATTCAGTAGTTTAGGATATGTGCTTGGAACATTACTGGGAAAGAAACAGGACAAGGATATCATGGAGATTGCCATAGACTTCCACTTAACCCTTCTCCATACATGTATGTAAGTGGAAACAAGGCGTAAGGCAACAAAAAAACTTGGTTATGGTTGGAAAAAGTGTTTGTTGGACCCAACCTCTTTCACTCCCGTCAACCTCAAGCGGACATTTACACTCCTTAAACTATAGATCCGTTGCTCTAAAAGGCTACATTCAAGTTGTGGAAATCCTGGTGCACCTTATACAGATGCTGCAGGTGATGATGCCAAGGGCACTGCCCACATAATTTTAAATACATATTTTTCCTCTTACCTGTAGTGGTATTTAACAATACAGATCATTTTGGTGCAACATGCCAAGTGCTGGAGATATTGGCTGCAGAAATGTCAGCCTTCTTTCCACTATAATGAAACTAGATGGCCAACCGTATCACTGCACAGAAGGAAGTGTGCATCTGTTACTAGCTCACCTTGTCACAGTGAGCACTTTTTACCTGCCACACATGCCATCTTCTCAGCTTCCTCAGTAGCTTTCCACTCTCCCCACGTCGCCTTCACACCTACCTGCCAGTCTATCACCTGTCCACACAACTCCTACTCCTGCTGATCCACCACACCCACCTCATCAAGTTAATGCTGCTCACCTGTGGATCATTACCCCCGGCCACTGTTCTTCGCCATTCCCACGTAAGACTGTCCAGCGTTTGTTCCCAGACTGGTTCCTCGTTGCTGACCTCGCCTGCCTCTGACTCTCCTGTTTCGTCTGCTCCCCAGTAAACCACTCAGTCTTCTGTCCCTGACCAAGAGCTCTGCTTCCTCCTTCCTGGTTTGTGTTCGCCTGTTCCACGTGGCTTTTTGGAGAGAGTCACCCAGCTCTCCAGAGTGAGTTTACCTGATTGCTTTGCCATGAGGCTGCACATTCTGCCTCTGTTTTAGTGCCGCGGATTCCACTCATCAATGCCACTAACAAAACTCTCTCTGTCTACAGTCGGCTTTGCAAAGGTGTGGCTGCTTCTCCTGTGGGAACTCCTGGTTTTGGATTTCCTGCTCGCCTGACATCGCCTTCTGCCTGCATCATAAATTGTTCACAACAAGGTCTGTGGATTATCTTGAGTAACGGGGTCATAATTTCTGGAAAGAGATGTTGCTGTTTATTTTTTCAAATGTATTTTTTGGAGCAGAAGGCAGACATCTCTACAGCCGATGTCTCCATCACTCGGCAACTCACACCACAACAACATAGACTGATAAACAGCGCTAAAGTTAAGAGGAAAACATGTGGGCGAGTTTTGTTTTAGGCGTGAATTCTCCCTGTATGTCTTTGTAGAAGTTTTGGAGGTTGTCAAGGCTGCAGCGAAACACCATGGGAATACACCTGACTTTTTGGTGGTCTCATTGGTGGTCTTTTCTGCTTCATTATCACTTAAAGCCACCAGTCACTCTTCAAAAGGATCTTAAAACAGCGTCTGCCTCCGGTGATACTATTTTAAAGCTCACATCGTCACTGGGGAATGAACAAGCTGATGCACATTTACAGTCCCCTCCTCCGAGTGTCTGTGAGGATGAGACTGACCAGGGACATTTCCCAGAGCGCTGTCCGATGTCAGATACGTGTATGCTAAGTGAGAACAAGTTGCCGAGTTGACGTGGGTCATTTCCCAGTCACTGAGTCAGCGGTATGTTCCCTCCTTTCCTTCTCACAGTCCTCTTACATTTGAATTTGCCCGTGAGGAAGCAGTAGGACAGATCTGTGATCAGACACTTATGACAAGATGGCCAGAAAGTGTTTAGTACGCATTATTCACAGAGGGTGGTTTATTTCAGAAGTTGTAATTCCCAGAGGTGAGTAGTTGAGAATATAAATTGAGATGGTGATGATCAGGCAGAGAAGAGGCTCAGCTAGACTACCTTTTTAGCTGTTATGTGATTCTTATATTATGAAACATAATCCTGACAGTCTCTATAATTTGATACATTTGTCAAGATCATTTTAAAATTGATTTTGATAGGAAGAAGAAAGCAATGGGGAAAGTTAAAGGAGCAGTGTGTCAGATTTAAGATTTAGTGGCTTCTAACGGTGAGGATTGCAGATTGCAACCAGCTGAAGTTCTCCTGGTTAGAATTCCTTCAGTGTTCATTGTTCAGGAGGTTTTTACCAGGAGATAAATTATCCACAGAGGTCTCTGCCTCTCCAAAACAAACAGACCAGGTGATTAAAACCTGTTAAAACACTGAATAAAGCAGTTGTACCTTACAAATCAGTGATTCTTCTTCACTGCATAGCATGTCGGAGATGGATTGCTCACCTCGTACCTGCTAATGTGCGCTCACCTTAATGTGGATCCAGACGCTCGGGAGATATTTACCGTGAGCAGAGGTCTCTTCCTCTCCAAAACAAATGGAAAAGGTGATGTGTGCTCACCTTTTTTTCTGTTAACTTAAGATCCAGATGTTCAAGAGGTTTTTACCAGAAGCCGAATTATCCACAAACAAACAAACGGCCCCAGTGATTTCAACAAGAAAAACCACTGACTGAAGCAGAATGATGTTAAAAATCAGTGATTCTTCGATGCTGTTTGGCATATTGGAAAAGGGACTGGCAGCCTAGAGGCTGCTAATGTGCCTCTTAACCTTATTTCTGATCCAGACATTCAGGAGGTCTTTATCGTGAGCAATTTTTTCCTCTCAAAAGCAAATGGACCTGATGATTTAAACCAATAAAAACACAAAAAACTCATTGGGTGCGGTTACATGATGGCTTCTCATTCAGAATGAAATAAATCTGAATGAAATCATTAAAGTCTTTCCAGGTAGTTTACATGGGAAATATTCATTCCCAATGAGGGTTTACACAGGAGATCAGTTTAATCACCTTTATTCAGGTCTGCGCAAGGTTTGGGGCAGGGAAGGTTTCTGATTGGATAGGGGGTGGGGCGGATGTTACGTGTTTACGTTTACCGGAAGAAAACACTGTAGTCCTCGCTACGGATAACAAGATGCTTGACGACGCCGTTCTTAGTGCCTTTTTCGGGCTTGTTTTGCTTATATTCTTGAAGCAGCAGTACGACAACAACCTTGTTCTGCTAATGCTTCGTCTGTTGAGGAGGAGAAGGGAGGTAGAAGGTCGAAGAAGGGAGATAGAAGACCGTGCTTTGGCGAATGGAAACCGGTGAGTGCAACGAGTCCGACTGCTCTATCTCAGCCCGTTGCTATGTGCGCTATATACGTCATCGTGCCAGAAGGGCAAGGAAACGAGCGTGCGCAGAAAGACCGTAATGAACTTAAAGAGGAATAAGTGTATACAAGTACGAGAAATTCTTTCATTCGGAATTAGAAACGGAATATTCCAGCCCCTTACATCGGAATGAATTTTCAATCGCATTGGCCATTTTCATTCTGAATTAGGTGTTTAGAAGATCACTTTTAATAGGAATGAACTTTCACTTCAAATGAAAAGGGAATTAAACTGTCCATGTAAATGCACTCAGTGTTCTTCAGGCGCTGCTCATTGCGGAGGGGCTGCTAACTACAGTGGCCTTTGTGAAAACATGAATGTCCCTATCAATGATTCCTACCTTCAGGTGTTTGTACACCAAAGAAAACATACTTTTTACATTATATACCATTTCTGCCAGTATATCCCCCTAAATCATACACACTGGACCTTTAATGTATTTGTTACAGCAGCAGGCAGCCAATCAAAGTAGAAAGTAAAGGCAACAGGATCCAAATACAAAAAGCAGTACATTTTTGTCATATATTTCTCAAAGGTACTGTATAATAATACGACACGCTGAGTTAGTTAACAAGCTCAAAAAGTCATTTTATCGCCATTGTGACTAACCGCAGTCGATG
Source organism: Epinephelus moara (assembly GCF_006386435.1). Lineage (NCBI taxonomy): Eukaryota > Metazoa > Chordata > Actinopteri > Perciformes > Serranidae > Epinephelus > Epinephelus moara. Next base: position 34,579,981 of record NC_065517.1, read on the forward strand.
GGAGGTGTGAAATGAACGCGACAGGATTTGGAAGGCAGTTGCAGGCTCATTGAAAAGGTGTTGCTTTCATGTTTTCATGAGTTCGTAGTATGTCAGAAAGAATTACATTACTTCCAAGGTGCTACTCACAAATGAATTCGTTAGTCACGCTCACCTCTGGTTTCATTTCCCTTTGTGCGTTTCACACGTAAAGCGCGAGTAATTTGAAACATGTGGCTCTAAATAAATCTGCATTGTTACGGGGTCTATAGTCTGCAGAGAGGCAGTTTGCATGTAGTAATGAAATCATGTTGATGGCTGTGATTTCCAGTATTTTATAACACTCCTCTACAAATGTTCTATCTCAGAGTGCATCAGTGATTTACAGAAAATGTAAAATGGGACGACTGTTAAGGAACCACTGAGTGATCGTGTAACGCAGGGTTAGAGGCAGCCTTGTAGCTTTAAGCATCTCAGAACAAGAAATCAGTCCTAACTGGCCACAATGACACAAATTGAACCTTTCAGGCCTCGGAGAAAAACACATTTTATCCACTGTCTTTACTCAGAGAGCTATTCCTGTATCTGCTGATATTTACGTCAGCAGAGTGGAACCTGATGGATGGAGCTCACACAGAAAGGAGGAGAAATGTTTCATTACAATGAGCTAATGAAAAGATTGTTTTGATAAAAGTTTGGTGAAGTTTTGGATGCGTACGATTAAAGCGAACAGTCTGCTGCCCCTGTAGAAATCAGGATCCTTGCGCATTCTGGCAGGAAAATGCAGCTTTGCAGTGATGGTTTGCTTCTGTCACAACTGCAAGCTTTGGCACAGAATAAATCAATCTTTGATCGCTCGTACAGCTCATTAGATAATCCAGAAAAACAGGCTGCAGTCGCACAAATCGCTGCTTTATTTGTTGAACTCTGTAGATTTGCTGGTGGTGAGGGGGGGAATGCGGGGTGATGCTCCAAAGATGATTTCCCTGACTTGTACAAGGTCCCAAGTTAACAAGAGAGGCGCTGAAAGGGAAATTAGACAGTGACAGAGAAGATTCTTTGCTCTCCATGGAGACAGAGAGGGTTTACAACATTATTGCTGTGTGTGTGACATTCAAGGCCGGACTGCCAACTACGCAAAGAGGGCAGAGAGGGCAACAGTCCTGCGGCCCCACAACTCCAGAAGCACAGAGGAGCTGCAGTGTTACTGTGTGTCGACTGGTTGGGGCTGAATTAATGTCAGTTTCCCTGCATCACTAAAGCACAATATCCACATGATAGAAGCCTTAACATAGATCCTCCTGTATTATCTCATCTCCAGGCCCTGTCCTGAAGAGCACCCTGTGATGAAACAACCTGGTCTAACTCCGAAGTCGTCGAATACCAGCGCTTGGTCAGTGGCTTCTGGTGTCAGACACAGACGAAAAAGCAGTCTTTCCACGTTCACGTCCACCTGCATCAAATGCAGCCAGTCGCTGTTACTCCTCTTATCGTACATATCAACCATCTGTGCTGGTCACACAAAACACCTTGAGTTAGGATTTTCCTTTGAGTCCTAGGTTTCCTCAAAGTAAAATCAGCTGCACAAAACACCCTTAAGTCTTCTTAAGGTTTCCTTAAAATGTTCACTTAAGTATTTTTGGTTTTCTCCTTGACTTGGTCTTATACTTAAAGGATCCCTTGACCATTGTGCAAAAGACCTTAGAAAGCAAAGCAAGGTAAATGAAACCGTGAGGTACCTCTGACTCTATCTTAAAGGGAAATTTCGGTTTATTTCAACCTGTCTCCTATCGTCCTAAATTTGTTTCAAGTGACTAGTGACATAAAAATAATAGTTAACATGTTAGCTGTTAGCCTAGATACAGCCGGGGCGCATAGTAGCGTCAGACCTGTTAAAACATAAGTGAACGGGCAACCTTCAAGTGCAAAGTTAGTCCACTAAACAAGCTTTTTTTCCACAAAGACCGCCTCATATCGTTAGGATAAATGTCAGAAAACATATAGAAGACGACATGTAAATGTGTTTTCTTACCTTACCGGTGTGCTGCCATGTTTGTTTACCATTTAGCTCTGCTTTCCAAAGCGCGGCCGAAATATATCTCACCAGCTCTAGATAAAGCCCAGCTGGATACTACTCCAGGTGGAGGTGTCTCATCCTCGGTCACATCCAGACCTTGAAAATAAGGCTGCAACCGGTCCCATTCCTTGCAGCAGAGGCATTCCTC
>NC_065517.1:34583351-34639705 GCF_006386435.1 Epinephelus moara
GCTCGCTCAGTGTGTGACGTGCAATTGTAGATAAAATATAGGCCTATATTAATGAAGGTTCATTAGTACAGTTTGTATTTCTCTGTAATGTAGCACAGTGTTAACAATGTTACTGATGCTATTCTTTCTCACACCTTCAACTCAAACCATTGTGTTGCCCCGCCCAAAATATACAGTTTAATAGTTAAAGAAATATCAAACCATGTGGGCAGCGAGCTGATCAATGGCTTTAAATGACAACTGTTGGTCGATTAGGAAAATTCTTAGTCAGGGGCAGCCCCACTCGATGCCATGGAGAGCAGAGACTCATCCATTCCACAGAGAAGGCTTCAAATCCTGATCTGATGCCTGTTTGTATTCTCAGTGATGTAATTCTTAGTGTAAACATGATGCTGAACATCACGTCACATGCAGAATTTTTCCAGTATTATTCAGCCACTCATGATGTGGAGCATGCACAGTTGTAAAAGAGGCCGAAAAAGGAAGAATCAATTATCGGTAGGTGCAGTGTGGGATGGCGCCAGTCAGGACCAATCACATCAGCTCGTCTCATTCCCCCTAAAAGCCGAGTGCTCCTCTCTGTGACAGCCCTGTTATGGATGAGGAGCCCGGCTGTGCCACGGCAACAAGAAATGGATGTCCTCATCATGGAGCTGCAGAGTTGAGAGGTGCAATTTTGTATCAGCTTTCAGTATCAGTTAATAATATAATAAAGCTCAATCAATGGCTGCATGGACCATTATATAAATGTCCGTCTTCCCTGTGAGTTTAGAGAGCGCCGGCCTTGATGCTGCGACGCTCTGCTGTCTCTCATCACGTATAACACATCCAGGCCCTCAAATCCCTTTACCCCGTGGAAAATCAGCCTCGTTTGTTTACCTCCAGGGCTGAGTTATATCTAACAATCATTCGTCACAGGACACAGCGCCCTGTCTCTCCCTTTCATCTCGCTCCAGTTTGGCCTTGAAGTACGACCTGCATGTGATGCACACGCACCCTCGCCTCACTCCAACCCTCCGTAGACAAAACGCACAACAAACAGGCTTTTATTTTAACTCATTCTACCTCAGAGACACAAAGCATAAACATTTGGCATTTGTGCCTCCCTTCGGTTTAGTATGCATGAGGTGATGGAGCTCGGCAAACCGCGCTCCAAGAACAGTCGACGAATCCAGAGAGGATGATTGTTCCCACTCACCTTTCGGCAGTGCAATTTTAGGGACATTAAATGAAGCGCCAATGCAGAATTCAGAGGAGATAATACGAAGCATTTGGATTGAAAGCAGCTTTTTTAACCCCTGTTTCCTTTTTTAAGTGCAGCCAGAGGAGAGTTTGGCTAATGTGTGATGTCCCTAATGCGGACATAATGGCAGAGCAGCGCTAATGTTGCTACGCCAACAGTGGAAATGTCACAGTTGACACACTCAGGCTTAGCCGAACTGTAATTAGCCTAAACACAAGCAGGACTACACCACAGAGGAGCGACATAAAGCTGGGGAGAGAGGGAGCGTGATGCAATGTGGGGTGAAATAAAAGAGTGACAGAATGACAAATTCACGCCGAGACCATTTCCGGCTCCTCTGGCGCTGATGCTGCCCGGCTCTTTTGTCAATCAAAGACTCTGAACAAAAGATGACTCATCAGTTTGCCACACCAAATTACCCCTGCTCTTTTGTAACCTCTTCCCTCCTCCTCCTCCTCCTCCTCCTCCTCCTCCTCATTCCACATTAACCCAAATTGCCTCCGCTTTGCAGTTCAACATGAACCAAATGACAAGCAGCACACACAGCGCTTTGCCTCTTTTTCCAACTCATTTAACATTCAGCCGTGGAAATTAAATCAGGACAGTGGTTTTTTGACATTATTGTACCCTCGTAATGAACATAGCAATTAGGTGGTGAAAATTAATTTAGAGGAAAAAAAGCTTCTCCATTCAGATTTAAGACCCTGGAGCAGATTGTGGCTGTGATGGTATTCTCGGTGTTATTAAGCATGTCACCACCGGGAGGCGCTCTTTCACACGCTCTCCTCCTCCTCATGCACAGTGGCAGCGGAGTAATGCTGATTGATGTGCAGAGGCTTGGCCCTCTCTCAGCTGCTGGCGCTGGTAATTGCCTCCATCCTCCTCCTCCTCCTCCTCCCAGTACGAAGGAGCACAGTGAGAGAAAGAGAACATGTTTCCAGCCCTTCCAGCAGGACAGCACTCTTCCCTGAAACCCCTCCAGAAACACTCACTGAAAATATTCAGCAGCCATCCACACTGGAGTTTGACATTTACCTCCAAATCTGACAGGACCTGACAGGAACTGATGAGCGGACTCAGGCTGGGATAAATTTCCCACTTTTCTTGCCCGGGTTTGGTGCAGGTCCTGCTGGGCCTGCTGGCCTCAGGTGTGGGGGAGAGTTGAACAGATATTTGTTGGTCTCACGTAGGTAAAACTTGAATTTTCAGGCCAAATTCGGGCTTTAATCCGTCGAAATAAAGCAGTTAATTAGGAAAAAATGTGTTGTCATGTGCCTCGTTGATCAGGGACGAGAATTAAGGCCACAGGAAAACATGTTCACAAGTCACTTTGTCCAACTGTAACACAGAGCCAATGCTTTCATGCTCTGTCAAAACAAAGTTAAGGATAAAGGCTGTCGGTTGCAGAGATGGGTGGGGTTATAAACTGGAGCGGCTCATAAAAATGTGTAGCACCTGTGTGATAATGGACTTTTTGTCATTTGGAGATCTGTTACACACCTACTGGTCTTACTGCTCACCTAACAGATGGGACACTTGATGTTTTTCGGCTCCGCTCTGTTGTGTCAGAACTACAATAAATTCCTTTGAAATGATTCAGTGTCTGCACCAAAAAAAAGCCCCAAATTCAGCTTAGACAACTGTTATAAAGGAACAAAGTAGACCTCAATGGCTAACCCATTTCCTGCAGCTGCTTCACAGTTAAACCCTTAATGCTTCGTGCTGATGATTTCTGTAGTTTCCTGTTCTGATTGGACACATTGGATTTTTACTGTCAGGGAGGGATTTTGGCAGCAAGGAAAACAGACAACAGAACAATCGTAAAAACTCTGTTTCATCTGACAGTTGTAATTCATTTTCAGATTAAGATTGTGTCTACAAAACATAAAACAAACATATAAAATGATCCAGTACGATAAGTTAAACCAGCTCTCAGTATGAAGTAGTGCAGTTTAGCCTCATCTCACTCTGCTGCAACAGTGAAAACTCTGCATAGACTGCGTGGTGCCAGAAATGACATGTTACATGTTGCTTAATATTAAGGCAGATTTATACTGGTGCTTCAGCTCTATGCAGAGCCTACCCATGTGGCCCACGCCGTTGTGAGCATTGATACTTGTGCGGTTGTGTGTCTGTGTCACTCTGCAGTTACACCTTCAAAACACTAGTTGGCACGAGTACACAAATGGGCTTCATTATATCTCACAAGGTTCAGACACAAAACATTTGTCTTTTGCTTGACACTTTCCCCCTACAAATACAACATGCTAAATTAGCCTCGCGGTTAGTGGAGTTTTCCTTTACTTATATCAAGAACAACAGCTACATTCCACAGAGCTCAGCTCACAAGGTTCATAACTCAAACAGCTGTCGTATGTTGTGTTCACATCAAAAGCGATACATATTTTCACTTGCGTTAGCTTGAATGCTAGAATATTTTGTGTTGACTCACTTCATACACGCGAATAATCATATGAGCGTGAAATCGCACAGTCAATGAACGAACTTCCACCCGTACGTCCTCAGTATCATACGTCCCCAGAGGATCTCGATGTGATTGACAACCACGGCGCGAATTGATTGCTGGAGTTCAGCTTTTTCAACTCCGTGACACAAAATGGCGTGACTGCTTCATTTGCGTACTTAGTGTCATTCGCATAGCGTGCATTGCGCCCCCTAGCATGAATCTGCGCCAAATCGTGTCTTTACATTACCATTGCTGGGTTCATTAGCACAAATTGTTTTATACATGCACGGTGTGAACACAACATTACACTTAAAACGTTTTCCCCACAAATACAACATGCTAACGTTATTAGCACAAGCCTATGGCATTTAACATTGTGTAAATTAGCCTCAGGGCTAGCAGAGTTTTCCTCTACTCATACGCACCCAAGGACAACAGCAACATTTAACCAAGGTAACGTTACAAAATTTGGCTCCATTACAACTCACAAGGTTTTCTTATAGTTTATCATGTTTTCCACACAAATACAACATGCTAACGTTATTAGCACAAGCCTATGGCATTTTACATTGTATAAATTAGCCTAGCGACTAGCAGAGATTTCCTCTGCTCATATGAAGCCAGGATAAATCACACACAGGACTCAAATGATATTTTGTGGAGGCTTTATTGTCTTCACAAGTTACTGTTGAACTTATAAATAAAAGTAAATAAAAGCTTTGTTTACACTGAGGAAAATGGTTTTCAGCTTACAAACATAAACAGGAGGTCAGTCTCGCTGTGACAGTGCCAAGAGGAGGTGCAGAAGTCTGATTTTCTCTCAGAACAATTGAATTACAATAAGCTTAAAGTTTAGTATGGGATTTTCACCCCGTGATGCCAAAATGAAACTGCTTATTTATCTTACAGCACTTTGGTACTTTTACAATACAGGACTTGTAACAGAATATTATTATGGGCAGGTATTACTACCACACTGTGTCAAATTATGCCAAGTATTCTATCTGAGTACTTCCACGACTGGATTTCGGTATAAATCAGAGAATATGGCAAGACAGGTTCATGTATAAAGCACAATTTAGCAACAAGTCCATTCAGATTGTTCTACGTGGCAAAAACATTGAGACAAAGCACAAAAGAAACACTTCATAGAATTAAAATACAACCAGAAGCGGTCATTAAAGTGCAGAAAGAAAACGCCAAACTAAAAGAAGACAGGTATAAAATATGAGAATAAAAGTTTTGTTGCAATGTAGGAAATAAATATTTATTTGATTTAATAAAAGGCAGCAGCAAACAGAAAAGTCTTCAGCCTTGAAATAGATATTATTCATCTCTGATGAGTTGATAGAAACTCTAAACAGTTTGAGAGTGTGTACTGTGAAGCAGCGTCATGAAGTGATGAGGATGTTTGTGGCTGAAGCACAGCGAGGAGGAGGAGGAGGACTGTAGTGGGAAACAGTGAGGCTTCATAGCTGTTTGATGAACAATAAGAGCAGCACTGTGGGAGTGGAACAAAACTCTGAATGACAGCGAGTCCTTTGTTTGAAATCTGTTCCTGGTGAGCGGTTGAGTGGTGAACACAATGCAAGATGGTTTCAATGTACTTTGCAGACCAGTCGCCTCCCTTTTCACACCTCGGTACACATGGCCGAACCATTTAAAGAGTCGACGCAGACCTTCAGATTGGTGGGTTTGGGGAATTTACAGAGCAGTTGGAACACACCACTTTCAATGTGTCCACTGGAAAGCAGCTTTCTAACACCGTGTGACGTTCCAAACAACACGTCGTTTGAATCATGTAGCAGCTTTAAATCAGGAGCGTGGCACCGCCAGTCACCTGGCACTCCGCTTGATTTACAGACGACGGTTTTACTGCCCAGCACTCGTTGTCATCATGCAGGCACAGGGGGGGAGCAGATACATGTGTGCAATGCCTACATACACACACATGCAGAACACAGCCTCAGGAGTCCACACGGCCCCCTGCCAAACACAGCAGAACAGCAACAAAGAGAGCACGCACAGAATATCAGACGGAGAAGGAGAGGGATGAGGAGGAGGAGGAGGAGGAGGAGGAGGATGGAGGAGTAGATGGCGGTAACAACGCAACATCCTTCTCTCTGCCTCACTGGTTATGATACGGGGCCATGGAAGGATCGTAGCAAAGTGAACAGCCAACCCATTCTTATTCAGATGTTGTCAAATCTCACCCCTTTGTCTTAATTTTGGCATCAACACTGACACCGTAGCCACTTTTTGTGGCGATACATGCCACCAGTGGGCCGGATGGCAGCTAGGAGAGCGGGCAGCAGCTTTGGAGACAGACCCCCAGTCAGCGACCCGAATCTAGCCATCGCTAGCCATCAAGATTATAAAACGTTGCTGGTTGGCCAGACGGCACCATAGACAGGCGGCATCAGTTCATAATGTGGCTGGATGGCATCTGTCATGGCGGTATGATACACTGCTGGACAGCATCAGTTTGAAACACTGCTGGTAATGACCTAATGTAAGGAGCTAGAAAGTCCCTATGGGGCAGGCAGGAGGGGAGGTTGACACTGGACTTTCACCCAGGAGGCTGGTGTTTGCTTCCTGTATGATTATAAGGCAAAACCGTGACGTTTTTTTCTAAAGCTAATCTCGTGCTTGTGTCGCCCCCCCCCCCCCCCTCTGTTAAATGGTATCTCCCAGGCGCACTACGTCATCAAACCATGTGATGTTTGGTATTGATTCAGGAAGCTCTTGACTTTTCAAAAATAACACTGTTTTTCTTTTATTAATTATGTATTTCGCACCAGAGCAGCCTAAACATACAAAGTCCAAAATCGCGATGAGTGGTGACAAGTCATGTCATGCCGTTTTTAGACAGGAAAATTTAAAGGATTACTCGCGATCTTATGTGGAGCTGTTAGCGAGGACTTAGCTGTTTTATAAAAGGTAAGAGTCTCACTCCTACCACTATTTTTGGCTGAGATACACCGTCTAGAAAGTGGGATCATAACTTTCATGTTTCATATGGCTTTATTTGGTGATATTTTATGGTGTTTCTGTGTCATAAACAACATCAGCTATCATAATCACACCTGATTTCAATAAGGTACAATGTTTGAAGCTGGCTGAGTGTTGTTTGATCACTGATAGTACTGTTTTGAAGCCGAGTGACCGACTTGTCATTTGGAGCTCCACCTGGATCTTTTCATGGAAAAAACACTGTAGAATGGTCATACTTTGATCAATCTTCTTCAAATTTGAAACAAGTGTTCATTGATAGTGTGCCTACAGCCCCACAGTGTCATTTACCTGCTCAGATGAAGCCACAGACATTTATTCATCCAGAAAAACATTTTTTATTTTATTTTAGGCAAAATCTTTAATTTTTACTGACTTCAGAGGCCCATTACTCTGTCTCTGTATCACCTAGAGTGTTTCTGACACTTTCACAAGAAACTTCAGAGAGTTTTCTTTCTGGCAAGACCTCATGCATACATGTAGTCAGAGCGGTTCAGAAGCTACAGTCATTTTAATTTGGGTATGTCATTTTAGGCATTTTTGCTACAAAATGGGGGTGGAGTACAAGAGGTTAAACTGGGAGCTCACTGTTCACTTCCTGTGTGGCTCACTACTGCACACAGTCACTGTAATGACATGTACATTATATATATTACATATTGCATTAAAGTGTATTTAGACCCATTTAGTCTCCTTACATTTAAATCCCAGCACCTGTACACAGTACAAACTCTGCTCCATATTTCATAGAGCTCATTACAGCATGCTGATTAACTGTGACTAAGCTCATCACAATGACACAAATCATAATGCATTACAGCGCAGTGCTGAAGCTCCCACAGCATCTATAACTCAGCAAATACAATAAGATTAATACGCTGATGTAGTTTGTATTATGGATGTTGGACTGTGTGACTGACAGAGGGCAGAGGGTCCCTGGAAATGGTCCTAACAAAACACTGGGTGTGTAAAGTCTCTCAATCAGCACCAGCAGCAGGTCTCAGATTCCCCCTTAAAAGTTAATGAGACTATTGTGATATGTTTCAGTTTTATTTTACCCTTTGAAACCTGAGATTAAAACATTTTAAAAAATAAAATTGGTTAAAAAACAAACAAAAAAACAAACAAGGAAATGACCTGAGGGAAAATGCTTAAAATTATAATAATTCTGTACCATAATTTTGAATACGTTCTAAATCTATTTTTCTCTGTTTTGGGACATTTCTAACCATTGCCTTTTACCCATGTTTTTTTTTCAAGCACCAATACATACTTGTGAAATGTGTCCGAAAGCAGCACAAGAGAAGTGATTTAAAGAGTTAAAAGATAAACCACTGAAACCCAGAACTGCAACTAACATACACTGATTCTTTGTTTTTTGGTTGCTTTTGTTTTATCAAGGTGCTCCTTCTATTAAAGTTAAAGAGGCAATATTAGCAGCTTGCCAACACAGCAGCTCTCTCTTTAGGTCTCAGAGCCTGAGATGAAAATAAAGGGCTGAATAACTGATTATTGTTCGTCACCTGACTGTGATCGCTGCCGCAGAGAAAGCATCACTGGAGGGGAGAAAGTTAAAAACAAAGTGAATCGTCTGATGACACCCTGCAGGGGCGAGAGCTGCTAAAGTTCACCACCTCTGTTATAATGACTCTGTAAAATCAAGTGTGACACCGTAGTTCTGCTTTTCTTTCCATTTGTTTCAAGGCAAGTCAGGGACAGCACCTTAAAGGTTCAGTGTGGCAGATTTAAAGGGATTTAGTGGCATCTAGTGGCAAGGACTGCAGACTGCAGCCAGCCGAAACTGCGGGTTAGATTTCTTTCAGTGTTCATTGTTCAGGAGGTTTTAACTGGAAGCAGAACACAAACTGGTAAAAACACTGAATAAAGCAGCTTCATGTTAAAAAATCTGTGGGTTTTTTGTGACGTGCATTGACAATAAAGTTGAATCTAATCTTATCGTGGAGGGACCACCAACTATGGTCACAGATACAAAGAAGGGTAAAGTTGAATGTCCCCTATCTACAGCCAGTGTTTTCTTTGTCTGTTCGGGGCTACTGTAGAAAAATGCCGGTGCAATAAAGGGTGATACAGGAGTACATTTTCACTCCTGTCCCATCCTGTTCTTCTGTTGCTTTTAAATATTAAAGAAAATAGCATTTATTCATTTAAGAGCTGCAAATTTACACATAGAAAATAAGAATATTCAATCAGCTATAACATAATACTGAAATAACTCACAACACATTTTTTATAGTATTTTTAATTACTTTTATTGTAATTTTTCTATTTTATAGTCATGTTTGTAACTTTTTCATTTTATTCTATTTTTTTTATTATTTTAAGGAGGTTGATTAGACCTTATTGATTACATTACATTATAATGCTTGGGTTTAAATTATTGCATGTGATTATTATCAAATTCTAGGCTAGCAAGAGTAATGCAACAACAACAAATAAATAGTAGATGACACAAACATGTGAGGTCATGTGCTCTTCAGATAAGTGAATAAAGCGCTGCATAATGTAACAACGTTATTTGATGTGGTTTAAGACTTAAAGCAACTGAATAGTGTTCAGATAGACAGAGGGATGCTCTTATTGCCCAGTGCATTATATATCAAATACCCGCCTCAATCAAATCTAGTATACAACATACAGGTGCATCACCATCATTTAGAATATCATAATAAGTTCAATATTTTTTGTCATATGTCATATTGTCATTTTGTCTCTTGTAACTTTATTGGCTCATGAAACAGCCACCTGGATAACGTTAAATAACGTTAGCTTCGGGAGCATGGCGCTGACTTAATGAGCTCACATCATGCATGATTAGCCAGTAGCTTTCAACCCATTGTGTCACAGTCACCCAGTGCACCCAATTGCGTGCATTGATATTTTCAAACGCATGCTTGGTGCTGCCCCTCGAGTTCATAGCCAGACCCTAAATCTTTCTAGATTTGGGTCTGGATTTCCAGGCTAGCTGTTTGGGGCTTCTTCTGTTTTTTTCTTTGAAATTTTGGTGACCTCATCGCTGGCTACGGCCATGACTAAACACAAAGGCAAATTCCTTGTCAGTGAAACTTAACCTGGTAATAAATGTATTCTGAGTCTAACTGCTACACCCACGTGACAGATAACTAGTGTTTAGTCCCTGCTCCCTATGTAGAAATAAACGGCTCATTCTAGGTAATGAAAACACAGCGCTTCTTATTTTCAGGTGATTATACACTAAAGAAAACATACTTACTATGTTACATTACATTCCTGCCAATGGGCTCGTTGGAGATGAGCCACGCCTGTGCAGATTTGATCACCAGTCATCGCTGCACAATGCGTGCTGGTTAGCTTTGTGTCCGACTTCATCTCGACTTGCTCTGTCGCCATGCAAAGGTGGACAATGATATTCTCACAAGATCGAAGTGGCCGCGGGTTTTAGAGCTAGTTGCTCCAGCTGCTCTCCACCGACTGCAGGAACAAGGGCATGATGGGAAACGCCTGGCTCTCACCTGATGTAACAGCTAATTGGTTCAGATGCTGACTCAACAAGATGACGTTTTAGGTAAACTTTTCACTTCTGTTGAATTTCAGAGAGTTAGATTTGATTTATCTGATTTGAAGGTTTATTCTGTGAAACATGTTGTGTGACTGATCAGAGACTGAATACATTTATCATAAACTATACTTAGTCTACTGTATATTAACATTGGGCTGTTTTAATTATTGAAGTGTTTAACATCACAGAGACTTCAGTGGGTCAGTGGGATGTGAGGATGCTTAAACTAACATCTGTACAGATGTGAAACCCTGATCATATCTGACTGATCTGTAATGAAAGCTTTCTTTTCTCCTGTATTTGACTGGCTCATGTTATCAATTTAAATGTAGTTAAAGGACTGGAGACTCTAACATTTTTAATAAATCGGCATCAGATCTGACAGGATGTGAGTCTTCCTGTGACTTCCTGTACGGACTGAAGGCTGCTGGAAACTGTCGGGAAGCTGTCCAACTTGACCGTGGCTTTTTGTCACCGCCTCCTGCTGCAACAGCCTGATCTCGTCCACTTTCCAGGCGAGGTGCAGTTCATCTCCAATGAGCCCATCAATACCACCTATATCCTACACACTGGACCTTTAAACCCTGAAGTCACCAGGGCACCCAAACAACTGCTCTTCAAAGTCCTGGGTCACGTTCAATATGAAAACAGTGTTGAAGGACATGTTTCCTGGAAAAGGTGCTTTCTCTTGTTTGCTGAGTGTGTCAGAGGTGTTACCCAATCAGCAGTGACATGTATATAAATCAAATCCTAGTTGATTTTTATTTATTGTACATATAATTTTTGTTATTATTTCACACATGCTTTGGTGATGTACACGTGTTTCCCATGTCAATAAAGCCAAACAATCCCACCCGATTAAAAGGCAGTGCACCTGTGTAACACAACAGGGTGTTCAACACACAACTGTTTCCTTTCAATTCTTTTTGCAACGTTTCGTCAGGGCTGAACGCAGCACTGACCAAATGGTATACCTAAATGCTCTGTAAAATAAGTATATATTATCTAGAACTTGGCTTACATACATGTCGCATTAGGTAACACCTCTGACACACCCACCAAATGAGAGAAAAGCACACCGTAGCAAACAGTGCACGTTGTTTCACATTGAACGCGCCCCTGTTGTATCAGGGTTTAAATCTGAAGCAACAAATGAGGTAGCAATGAGACTGCTCAAAATGTTTGTGTGGTTTTATTGGCTGTCTGAAGTCTTTAGTCCCGCCCACCTGAGCAGTATTTTACCAAAGCAGTTTCCAGGAAGTACCTTTTGCTGGCAAATTCAGATCCCACATGACAAACATTTGGGGTGAACGTGTGCTTCACTGCCACTATATTCAGACAAAGTCCCCCTCAGAGGCTGAAAAAGAAGCACTTTGATTCACTCAGCAAAACAGACAACTCCTCTCTGCACTGACTGTCAAGGGAGATGAAGAGGTTTTGCAAATGAGAACCACACTCACCTGTTACTGAACCTGCCACAAAGACAGAAAGACAGCCGTCCATGTTTCCAACCGGCGACAGTGTGAGTTTAAAACTGAACTTTAAAGCTGAAAATATTCTCAAGCTGATAAAAATGCACAGTTGGAGCTGGTGGTCAAGTGTCTGGTGAAGCTGGAGGCCAAGATGGAGGATGACTTCATGAAGATTGTGGAGTCTTTACAAGTGATAACAAAGAGTAAGTAGTAATTTTTACGGTTAATTTTTGTAGTTGTCACGGTGTGTTTTTGTGATGTGAAGCCTTTTTTCTCTCTTCATTTCAGCTCGATCTACGAAAAGTAAGTGACATTTTATGTCTTTAAGTCTGTGCTGTGTTTTTGTTGGCCGCTGAACCAACCTGTGTTTATCTACCATAGTCGCTGTGCCATTATTATCTCTGTCTCTCCATCTCTGATCTTTCCATTCTTATATCTCTTCATTTAGTGTGACAGATAAGTGACGTTTTTTATTTCCTTTATGCTGTGTTGTGTTGTTGGTTGGTCGGTCACCGTGCCTTCCTGCCAGGTTGATTATCTATGGTGGCAGCTGTGGCATGAGTACCCCTCTATCTATCCTTCTCTCTGTCCCTTAAGTCTCTATCTATCTCTCTATTTCTCTTTTTATCTATCATAGCCGCCGTGTCATGTCTGTCCATCATCTATCTCTTTCTATCTAATCATGTTGGATCAATATGTATGCATTACTATAGTTGTTTCCTTTATCAGTCCCTCATTGGGGAAATGAAGGATTGATACACTCTGTTGTTCTTTTTCTTTGCACGCACGCACGCACGCACGCACGCACGCACACACAGGACCTACACACATGCATTAGTTGTACACAGATGTCAGAGTCAAGTTGCAGTTGGGACTTTTTTTGTGAGGGCAAAGTTCTTCAGCAGCATGTTGTGTTTTTGGTTGACGGTCTCTATGACTATCCCTTATCTTTCTATCTTTCTGTTTCTGTCCCTTATCTCTATCTCAATCTCTCTTTCTATCCATCATGGCCGCCTTGCCATGACCAACCTGTCATCTGGCTGTTTCTGTCTCATCAGCTTCGATTAATATTGGTGCATAATATAAACACACAAGTACATACACAGGACCTATAGACATGTATTAGTTGTGGCAAGATGTGATGGAGCTGACATATAGTCAGCACTTTAAGCTGTTAAGGCTTCAGTGCCTTGCTCAAGGGCACCTCAGCAGCTGGACAGCTCCCACCACCCAGCTAGATCTACAAAAAGTAAGTGACATTTTTATTTTCTTTAAGTCTGTGTAGTGTTTTTCGTTGGCCGCCGTGCCGTCCTGTTTGATTATCTATCATGGCCGCCATGCCATATCTAGCTATCTACGTCTTGTTGCCTTGTGTGTCCATCTGGTATGACAGGTGAGTGTCTTTTTTTGTTGTATTTTCTTATAATATGTGCTGTGTTTTGGTTGGCCACTGTGCCATCGCTGACTCCCAACCAATTTTTGAGTCGGACGATATTTTGGCTGATGTCGCCCGATCACAAATATATCGGTATCGCCATACGTTTTCTGATATGCGCCGATATGAAAGAAGAACGCGCTCCGACTCCATTGTTTTCAACACTGTGGAACCAGCACATGACGCAGAGTACATCACACTCACAGCTGATCAGACGGTGGAGGTGGAGTCTATGGTCTCTTCACGGTAAGTTGTCAACTAGTTTGTGAAATACGTACTGTAAAGTTAATAAACAATAATCCCATCATTTTCTCTTTTTGGTACATCTAATAAAATATTAACTCTGTCCATGACAACCACCACGTCACTCATGTTTATCAGTTATCAGATCTGTTTGTTATTAAGGTAGCTAGCCAGCTAACAGTTCGTCAGTACAGTCACGTTGTTACCTCGATGGTTTGTTCTTCTCTTGACTCGGCAGCAGCGAAGCATGAGCCACCCTCTGTAACCAGTAGTGTCATACATTAATAGCGAAATATTGTTAAGTAGTCCACTGTGCTTTAGTACAACTGACAGGTATTTCTTATTTATGTATCTGCATTTCCAGTAGGGCTGCCACTAACGATTATTTTCATTGTCGACTAATCTGTCGATTATTTCTTTGATTAGTCGACTAATCATTTCATCGAAAAATGTGTTAAAATGTTGAAAAATGTCGGTCTGTCTCTCCCAAACCCCAAAATTACGTCATCTAATGTCTTGTTTCATACTCACGCCAAAGGGTTTTAGTTCACTGTCACGGGAGAGTGTGTAAAGCTGCCAATATCTGAACGTAAGAAGCTGCAATAAGAGTATTTTGGGTACTTTTATAGTACTTTTCTATGAAAAATGACTCAAACCGATTAGTCGACTACTAAAATAGTCACCGATTATTTTAATAGTCGATTAGTCATCGATTAGTCGACTAATCATGACAGCCCTAATTTCCAGCTACTTCATACTCCGCCACATCTCAGAGGGAAATACTGTACTTCTTCACACCACTGTGTTTCACAGCCAGAGTTATCAGTGACGCTTTAGATCAATTTTAAACACAAAATATATCATCAGTGAAAATCAATTGTTATTTCTACATTATAAAAACGCCCATCTCAACTAAAATGTTCTTTCCTCAGTCACTTAAAGATGATGAAAAGTGAGCTGGAAGTTCCCACTCCAAGTCCCCACAGACTGAGCTCCCACCGCCCAGCTAGATCCACCAAGAGTAGGTGATATTTTTATTTTCTTTAAGTCTACCTTTTGTTTTTGGTTGGCCGCCATGCCGACCTGTCTGTCTGTTTATCTATCATGGCCGCTGTGCCGTTACAATCATCTGTACCTCATCTCTGTATCTACATCTCCAGTGTGAGATTTAGGTATCTCTTTGTTTTTCTTTGAGTCTGTGTTGTGGTTTTGATTGGCCGCCGTGCCACGTCTATCTCTCTATAGAATTTCCTTGGATCAATATTGGCGCAAAAACCTGTTTTACTCTATTAATCCCTCATTGGGAAAATTCATATTTTATACTCTGTTGTTATTAATTACACACACACACACACACACACACACACACACATGCACACACAGGACCTATGGACATGCATTAGTTGTAGAGATGTCAGAGTGATGGAGCTGACACATTCAGCACTCTAAGCAGTTGGTGCTTCAGTGCCTTGCTCAAGGGTGCCTCAGCAGCTGGCAAAAAGACTTCTGGACTTGAACCCACCACTCCAAGTCCCTACAGACTGAGCTCCCACCACCCAGCGAGATCTACAAAAAGTAAGTGACATTTCTATTTTCTTTACGTCTGTGTTGTGTTTTTAGTTGGCCGCCGTGCCATGACAATCTCTCTTTACCTCTCTTACCTCTTTATCTGTCTTTCATCTCTGAATCTCTCTCTCTATCTCTATCTTTAATCTCTCCATCAGTCCCGGATGTCTCTAGCTATCTATGTTTTAGTGTGAGAGATAAGTGTTTTTGTTTTCTTAATGTCTGTGTTATTGGCTGTCCGCTGTGCCATGACTATCCATCATCTATCTGCCTTTATCTAATAAGCTTGGATTAATGATGTGCAATCATTTATTTTTTACTTTATTAATCCCTCACTGGGGAAATTCAACTTTTATATTCTGTTGTTATTCATTACACACACAATTAGGCCCGAAACACACACACACACACACACACACACACACGCCTATAGACATGCATTAGTTGTAGAGAGATGTCAGTGATGGAGCTGACACATAGTCAGTGCTCTGTCACGTGGTCCATGTTGGACTTCTGGACTTGAACCCACCAACTTCAGGTCCCCACTCCAAGTCCCTACAGACTGAGCTCCCACCGCCCAGCTAGATCTACAAAAAGTAAGTGACATTTCTATTTTCTTTGAGTCTGTGTTGTGTTTGTGGTTGGCTGCCGTGCCGTGACTGTCTCTATGACTATCCCTTATCTTTCCATTTCTTTCCCTCATCTCTCTATTTATCTTTCTATCTCTCTTTCATGTCTCTATCTATCTCTGTTTCTATCCATCATGGCTGCCATGCCATGACTATCATCGATCTGCTCTGTTGTTATGATTCATTACACACACAAATAGGCCTGAAACACACGCAGGACCTATAGACATGCATTAGTTGTAGAGAGATGGAGTGATGGAGCTGACACATAGTCAGTGTCCAAAGCAGTTTGGACTTTGTTGCCCTGTGGTTTTTACATGTGGGTTTTTTGTAAAGCGAGGTTATTCAGACATATTGTCCTTGTATTTGTTTGTTTGTGTGTTGTTGTGTTTTCTGCACAAGCTGCTCGTAACTTATTGCCCTTAGAGGGATGATTAAAGTTGTACTGTATGACGACCACATCTTCCAAAGAAATGCAATAATTCATGTCACAACCATTCTGCAGAAAAAGCCTCACTTGTATTAACACATTATTATTTTCAGTCTGTTTTTGATTGTTTTCCCCCAAACATTACCAATTCTCTTCCAGTGGTATTGTAAACACAAACAGTTTAGAACTTTCAAAACAGTTTAGACTCCTTAAATCGACCAAATTAATACCTGAATTAATACCTGAAGTGACTGTAGCCGTGCAATATTTTCTATCATCTCGGCTCTGTGTATGTAAATGGTTCATCATTCATTGAAAATGTTTTAACAATGTGTGTGTGTGTGTGTGTGTGTGTGTTACCTGAATAGCCATTGAAATGCTAATCTTGTACAGTGCGTAACTGCATTCCCAGAGACATGCGAGGCTTTCATCTGAGAAAAAAGGGAGAAAAGATTCATAAAAATCGATATCTGACTCTGATAATGTGCCTTTGGTCGCTATTGTCGATTCTCACTTTGTGAACATTCCCCGTAATGAGTGTCCTGTGGGTTTTTGCATTTAATGGACTTCACACAATAGATCACACCACAACAGAACTCGCTGAATAAGATTACTTGATTTCTTGTCTCTCTGCAAACACGACAGCAAAGCGGCGCATTATGAGCCGCTCCTGTCAGCTCCTTTCAGCCGCTCTCTAAAGGTGATCATTATAATCAGTCCCACTGTTTCTCCAAGGTGACCTCTGAATGGAGACGGTGGACAACACGCTCACTATTTCATCTGATCATACTGCTAATGTACACCACAGCATCTCTGATCTAACAGCCCCTTTTCACCCTTTGTCACAATGTGTCAACACAGCCATAAATAACAATATATTACAAAGAGTTTAGAAAATGAAATGAAGGCTTGGACACTATTCTACCATCACAAGTCATCCGTTTGGAGTGTGTTATGGCCTCCTGAGACACAAGCTTGTCTTTGGTATTCTGCTATGTGGGATAAGTAGGACATGATAAGTAGAAAAAACTGAGCATTGGCTTTGAACAGGACTTTTTTTTTAAACAATGTCTTCATATGGGGACATTGGGTTTATCTTAGTAGTGTGTAATACAGCACAGTGGTTCCCAACTGGTCCAGATTTCTCCTTAGTCATTAGTTTATGGTCCACACAGTTTAATACTTTCAGCATCATACTTATGTTTGGTCAAGTCATCGAGCTAGTGTGCTGTCTCTGTGAAGTAGCTGTCTGTTAGTCACTCACTCTACAGCAGGAAATATCACTTCAATTTAAAAGCTCTGTGTCAGAAATTCACTGCACTGAAAAATGAAGTGTGTTTTCTACAAACTTGATACATTTTAGAGTCACGTGCGGTCCATTTAGGATGATGATGACCCACTTTTGGACCACAACCCACCATTTGGGAACCACTGATACTGTGAAAACAATGTCTTTATTTATCTGGGTCCCCATTAGTCACTATCAAAGCAGCGACTACTCTTCCACTCAAGCAAGAGAAGTAACCAAAAGGGCCTAAACTACGCATTGGAGGGATATATTCATCATTTTATTGTTGAGAAGGTCGATGAAAAGCTTAAATTACAAGCCAAAATTTACAGGTCACAGTGTACACTTGTGAACCACATCTGGTTGCCGTCGCCATCAAAGACAACAAGTTAAAGTACCACTGAAGTTAAGGTTTTTGGCTCAGAATATGAGAAAAGGATAACGGCCTTTTTACCATCTTTACCAAGAGTGTCTCTCCGTTAGTTTGGTGCTACAGTATTTACACTGAATCATTCAGCATAACGTTTGCCAACCTTTGTTATCTCTGCGATTACAGATAAATTAATGAAGCTAAGCTCCAGAAGTTAACGTTAGCTTAACTAGAGCCCTTTGGACAACAGCTAACAATGATGTACGATCACCAAAGTACAAAACTAGAACAAAATAGGCTAATGAACTCCCAGCAAACAAGGTGACATGATGAACAACGCAGCTAGGAGCTAACGTTAGGCTAACTTTAGCTAACGTTAGCTAGAGATGTTAAAGATAACTTTATATTTCTTTCCAGCAAAGTGACAATATGTTGCCTCAAACACAATGTTGACTTACCTTAGAACAGATGTAGACATCATTGTTAATCTTATTCACGTTGAGTTGATGTTGTGGTCTAACGTTACCACACAACTTTATCCAAAGGAGACACTTTTCTCGGTTGAGATGTGGTTTAAAGTGTAAAAAATACACCTGGTCGCCCAGCCTCTCAGGATACCTTGTGTCAGAGTTGCATGTACCCCATGCACACCGTTTGACCATTTTTAAACTTCAAATCTCAGAAAAAGCTCATAAAACCAAACAAAACTGACTTTCTGTAATGCATTTCAATGGACGTCCAGGCAGAGAATGTCCGAGTGTATGGGAATGGCAATACGCACTGTGATTGGCTCATCGCGTTTGAGGGCGGGACTTAGCCATAGGTCAATTGCAACAATAACAAGTGTCCTCACTCTGTCTAAATTGTCAGAAAAAATGAAATATTATAATTATTATTACCAAAATCTACCAAAAACAGCATAATGTGAGTGAGACAGTAAAAGGACCAGAAAAGTTTCACGTTAAGGTTCATGTGGTTAGATATTGTATGAGATGGGCTGGTGTTCTGTGCCATCACGTATTGCTTTAACCTCTTTCTAAAAACAGCCGCACATGTTTCACGCGTAATGTCCGAAGGCAAACCATTCCATAATTTAATTCCCCTGAACATCACAGTGCCTTGCATTTGTTTTTGAAACATGAAGTGAAAACCAACCTCTTGCTGCATGCCTAGTATTATGCTAAGGTTGTTACTACTATTAAAACATTGATGGTAAAGGATATTTGAGGTTTTAGACAGTAACATATTTTGTAACTCTGTGTGGTGGGGGGTCACTGTTCAAGTCTGAAACTCTTCAAAATGGTTTAGTTCCAGAACATGGCTGTGCAAAATTTAAACTGCAAATATTGTAATGTTTTTTATAACTATGGATGAATTCTTCTGGCTCCATACTCCAGTCTAGGAATGTCCTTTTTGTCTTTAGGAACACTCTCAGCAGAGAAGATGGATTAATTATGTCAGTCCATCATGTAAACATGTGAACTAACACACCCAGATAAAGTGACTGGGAGTCGAATTCCTCCTGCATGTTTACAGTCAATCAGACCCAAACTGGCCGAGGCGCTCTGAGCATGCTCCACAGTTTCCGCCCCAGGCTTTGACCTGAAAGTCCAATAGCATTAAATTTGTAACAGAAGCAGAGAAGAAAAAGTAAAGCGTACAGCAGGTATTAAATGTACAAAGCTGTGAAGTTGTCCACCATGACACCAGTTAGCTGCTAGCTAACCGTAGCTAACTCGTTTGTCCATTGTTGGGTCTGTGACGTAATAGGTCAACAGGAAAAAGGTCCAATACTAACAAGCTGAAAGGGGGCAAATCTCCACCTATCGTAGAGGAGTCGCACATACTTGGGTCAATAAATGGATTCCCCTCCCGTGCTTGTATACTGGGACAAGGACAGTGGTCCAGTTAAATGACCCAGTCGAACTGTAACCATAGTTTAAATGTGCATTTAAACGTGCTGTCTGTCACATCACTTGGTGAGCTGTTTGTGGAACCAGACAAACAGTAAACTGAAAGCTAACGTGTTTTTCAAACTTACTTGGAAAAAAAATCACTTGCCGGCCTCTTGGATTCGGCTCCTCCTTGCATTAAACTCTATCCTTCCTCCCTTCTTCCTCCCTCTCATCCTCCCTGTCAGGGTTTGAGCTATGTTCCTCTGTAACAACATAATCCTGTAATGTGATCACAGGCAGTTCATTTTTAATTACAACTTACGAGGGCTCTGGTTCGAGCCATGACATCATCCATTTTCAAAGTGCGCTCTGAAGACTTCACAGAGGAGGGGAGCTGGGTCTCCCCAAAATAGCCAAACAATAACCCTCAGAAAGGATTAGATGACACCAAGAAGCAATCTGGCGCTGATCAAGTGAATTCCATCAAAAGTTTGCAACCATGGTCTCTCACACACACACACACACACTCGAAGACTTGCGGCGTGTTTTTAAAAATGCAGACCCCGAGAGCAAACCTGGCCTTGTGAGAGGTTGTGCGACAGGAAGCAGGCGAACACAAACCTTTCTTTCATCTTTCTTCTCCTCCTTTCTTCTTCCCTCCAAATAAACAATGGTGGTAGGGTAATGAGGCCCCTGGGTGTTCTGAGGACATGAGATGAGAAGGAGACCTGGCCACACAGAACGTATAAAACAAGGAGACGTGAGGAGAGGCGAGGGCCCAGCCGCCTCATTAGGGAACTATGAACGATGGTGGCAGCTATTCATTCCCTCTGCTAACGACCACCGGCCTCCACACACACACACACACGTGTGCACATAAATACAGACACACTTATAGCTTGAGCTGGTGGAAACATACAAACATGTCAAAACACAGAGGACACATTGAAACACAGTGTGATGCTGTTCACGATTATAATTCTTCCTTTAATGGGTGGCAGAGAGACGGAGAGAGGGGAAATTAAGGAAGTAAGAGCTGCCTGGGGACCCACAATGCCACAAAGTGTATTTTACAGCTTAAATTAATAACATGGCTTTTACTGAGAAAATAAATTACTCTCAATTAATTTACAACGTGTAAAAAAAAACATAATGAAAATTTCAAAATTAATGCCTTTATTATTGGTATGTAAGATGTGCGCTCAAGCTTAAAGGAACAAATTATGACAGAGCTTATCAGGTTTAAACACAAACTTGTTCCCACATTTACCGAAAGGTCATGCAGCATCTACAGTTACTACTGGAACAATTGTTTGATTCATCAGTGAAATGATGGACTGAAAATAATTCAACATTCATCAAGTTCTTAGGAAGGAAAAACACCAACTGTTTGCTCAAGCCTCAAACATGAGAGCTTTACTGTCTCTTAAGCCTCTTACAGACTGAGTTTTACACTGTGCAACATGGATCTAATAAAATTGAAATAAGTTTGATGAATGCAGACTGTCTGATGACAGCACCTACTGAATACCAGGCTACGACGTACGTCCATTGTCGTCAATACACTAGAACAAAACATCAGCAGTGGGCGTGATCTATCTACACCACTTAAGTGGTAAGAGAAAAATTAAAACAAACATAAATCGAGACCTTGTTTTAGTGGCATTTATTTGTGTCGAAAAAAGTCTATCATGGCTGAGGAAAAGAGGCCAATTTTGCAACAAGAGCTGGAAGTAAGTAAGCATCTACTCGCATTTAGCATTGTCGTGCAGATTAATGCTTCATTTCATGCTGCATTTCTATTGGTTGGTTAGTAGACGTAGGTCGCAACAGCAGATACATTGACACTGTCAGAATTTTATCCCAGGCTGTTTTTCGATTGCAAGACCGTGACAGCTGCAATCCTTGAACCTCTCTCACTGTGCGACATAGGACCACCGTTTTAGAGCCACGACCAAAGATAACGCGACTTTCTTTCAGGGTTGTCATCTTTCGTGTGGGACAGCCCAAAATCACAAAGTGTACACCGAGCTTTATGTCTCTGTAGAGTCAACATGTTAACGAACATCCCGTGGACACACATGGGACAACGTTGTTTGAATGATTCTGTTTAAATCAAACCCAAATAAAACCTTAAGTTAAGCTTAGATACAGCATTGTGTTACCTTACATGCCAAGCAAACTTGGTATTCTGCTATAACTATGCTGGTATTTCCCTGTAATGGCTGCGGGAGATCAC
The DNA here is from genome assembly GCF_006386435.1 of Epinephelus moara. Lineage (NCBI taxonomy): Eukaryota > Metazoa > Chordata > Actinopteri > Perciformes > Serranidae > Epinephelus > Epinephelus moara. Next base: position 34,605,197 of record NC_065517.1, read on the forward strand.
TGTTTGCATAATCCTGTATATTTCCCTCTAAAATAAAAACCACAACAAGTAAAACATGCATTCCTTTTGGAGCAGAAAGCTTCTGTCTTCTGTGTCATTGCCTTGTATGTTTTTTAGTGATGTCACTGTGTCATGTGAGACTGTCTTGAGACAGGTTAGTTTTACCCTACTGATGCTGTGTTGTTGCAATAGTAATCCTGCTCAGCCAATTTTACCATCTGTGGGATTATGACTGAACGCCTCTAAGTCAGAATCCCGCCTAGACGTAACGATACCATGGCGCAGCAAATCTTCAGTTGGCCCCGGCTAAACGGCCTCGGTCGGTGAGCAGAGCCATTCGTGACAGGGCTGGGGAGTGGCCAGACGATGGTCGCCCCTCTCCTGTCTCGCACCGCATGTTTGTGGAGAACCTGGTGCTAAATCACTTGCAGACGACCTGATTCTGGGTCAGGGTTTCGTACGTAGCAGAGCAGCTCCCTCGCTGCGATCTATTGAAAGTCAGCTTTAAAGGGGCAGCTGTGGCTCAGTAGTGTAAAAAGCGCTTTGAGTGGTTGGATGACTAGAATTACGTGTGGTGCAGTGACGCCAGAGGAATGAATCTATCACAATGTCTTTCCACTTTTCCACTAATAAGGAGCATATCTCAAAAAGTGAATGATGTACATAGTTTGAATAACTTATTGAGTGTTAGGAAATATTTTGTTAATGTTTCTACATTTAAAAATCTTTTGGATCAAAATTATTGGGTTTTTATTTTGTAGAATCTGGTGAAAAACATGCAATTTTTGTATTACTATTTTTCAATACGTTTATCGACTTACATACCCTTGTAGCGTAGGCCGTGCAGATTTTAGGGTTATCAAGCGTTTGAGGATGATCCAAGAAATGACATCACAATAAGCAAAAATACCAATGTAAGCACTGGTGGTACATTTCTGTTGCAGAGTCCAAAGGGTTAAATCGATTTAAATTTTGATGATGTCACCTTGAGCTTCAGAAACATGTGATGAGTGTTTGTTACTATTGTTTTACTAGTTCTCACGACTAATGATCCAGCCCTCGTTCCCAGTTGTCCTTCTCATAAACGTGATGGCATTCGACCTTCCCAGCCTGGTCAATGTCCATGTCTTTCAAACATGTCTCCAGCTTGTAAAGCTGTCTCACTCTTAAAAATTTGTTGTCTCTAAGCCCAAGTCGCCCTTAATGAAACCTCAATGCAGTGGCGGATTGTACTAGGGTGCAACCCCCTGTTATTTTAAGGAAAAAAATGACCCAAAGATGTAGTGCTAAGAGTCAGTCTGTGTCATCTCTTAGTCCTGGCAATGCAGTTCACCTCACTGTGTTCATCAATAAGTGATCACGTCAGAACATACAAGAGCATGAGAGTTATATTTTATATAACATAAATATTCACCACTGAATAACCTTGCTCATGAAAGACATGATTGGTTTTCACTTTTTCTACTTATCCATGAGCTTTTCCTTTCTCCTGTTTGAATTGAGAGAGCCATTAACAAAAAAATCTGTTGACCTTTGCAGTCGCTTAACTCCATACCGACAAATCAGATATCGGGGCACATTTGCTGCCTTGAAACGCTGCTGTGAACGAGGGCACTGACCTGCTCCACTTGAAAGTACGAGTGCCATGAGTTTCTATGCTGCTGCAAAAGTTAAAGAACATATAGACCGTTGGTAATGTTATTCTGAAAACCACGGATGGACTTGTGCAGGACGTCAGGGATTGGGTAGGTGGTTGGAAACAGACGTCACAAGGCCAGTTTCCTTTTTGTTTGCCCACAGACACGCACGGACACCTTAAACACTTGCACACACATAAAGACACACACCCTGCATACCGCTGGGTGTTTGAACAGAGAGTATTAGCCTTGGCAAACAGGAGTGTGCATTCATCAAGCTGCAGTCCTGTTTCATTTCCCCCGTCAGGTTTTGAGCCTCAGCACAGGTCAGCAGGAGTGATAGCATTTCACCTGAGCTCCTGCATGTTTAATCCCCTGCTTTCCATCCCCACGTCTCCTCTTGCACACCTCCGTCTTTCACCTCCCTCTTGCATTGTTAGTGTTTCCTCCAACATCTCTCTAAACCTCATCCTCCCTGCCTCTCCACTTCCTCTTCTTACCTTCACTTCATCGATCCTTCCCTCTCAATCCACTCCCTCCATCAATCCATCCACCCCTCACTCTTCTTCTTCCTCCATCTCTCCTGAAGACAAACACTCCACAGGTTTCCTCCATCTCGTTCTCTCTCCCCCCGTGGACGATGTGTTTGCTTAGGGATTAGACCGGGCTTTGTGCCGTTGAGGAAGGAAGGAACTAATCAGACTCTTATTTGTCGTTGCATTCTGTGTCTTATGGTGAGAAGGGAACCTGACCCGCCGGGGGCTCACATGCACAGATGCACACATGGCGAGTGGGCCGACCAGGGTGAAAGCCGATAGCCGGCCAGAGGAAAACACGCACATGTGCAACCACACACACACGCCAGCCAGACGCAACCCGACACCCCGCCTGCCTTTAGCTTGGGAGTGAGCGTGGGCGTGAGTTCGCCCCTGGACTATGTGTGTATGCACACGCGTGTTCGACGCCGCCTCACTGCTCTGTTGCTGTTTTGTTCCCAGGGCAGGCCTGTTTTCTGATTGGCTGGACGCTGTGTGGGGATATGGATCTGTGTTTTTCCTCATCAGCGGCGTCTCTGATTTGACAAATTCTGTTTTTCCTGCTGTCTGCAGGCGCACGAGGTCACGGCGGCAATGGGAGGCAGCTGCACAGGCGAGCCGCTCACACGCCGCTCTCTGTCTGTGCGTGAGTGCTTGCCCAGTCGCTGCAGTGTTTCCAGACATTTGCACAGCGATGGACGTGTGCATGCATACAAACTCACAGTCACACACACACACACACACACACACACACACACACACACACACACACACACACACACACACACGCTGTACACATTCTTACCACCTTATCCAATCAGCAGGCTGATTAGTCATTGCTCACATCTCCTTCTCCACTCGTCTGCTCCATAATTCATGGATCACACAGATGGGCCTGGCTCAGATCAAATTCGATCAAGATCTTCATGTTAGGCACACCGGCTCTTTTTTCAGGTCACTCAGGTGTTGAGCGTGGCTCCAACAGGTGTCTCGACCTCCTATTCTTTCTTCCAGACACACGTCCTGGTCGTGCGTTTGAGAGCGTATGAAGAGCAGATGCCCCCGCCGCACAAATTATTAATGTGAACAGGCGATGTAAGGGAGATGAATTAATTGTAGTTCCATTGATCCAGTTTGTACAAAATGTTTACAAGCTGCAAAGAATCTCTGAGGAGTCCCACACGTCTCTCATCGTAACTCTGCTTCTGTCCCTGTTTCTTTCCTTCCCTCTGATTCAGCCTAACTACAGGGTGGGTTGTATGTGTGTTTGTTTTATCCTCTTATTTTCAAAAAGACCATAAATTAACTACCTACATGTAATGGAATATCATCTCCCATAAAGTGGTACTCCAGCAGTTTAACATTGCAATTCAATGAGGTTTTAGGGCTTCACAAGGGACAGGTTAAATAAGGCTGGTCAAAATCCCACAACAAGACCCAAAACCGCCCGATCCTGCACTTCCCATAATGATCGTAAGACCTTTTAAATTCCCATTCCTTAGTTGAACATGTAAAGTTTTCCTTAAATTGGATCTTTTATGCCCAGTTCAAACCAAAGAGTCATAACAAGAAGAGGTGGAACAGGCAACTACTTGCAATGTTGTAAAAAATCTGCTGGTTCACACCAAGTCAACTAGATCAGACGGTGTATCATCTCTAGTCAACAACTCTCTGTGCTTCTGATCTGTGACGTTGACAGGAAGTGACCACCATGAGACGGTGTATCATCTGTAGTCAACAACTCTCTGTACTTCTGATCTGTAACGTTGACAGGAAGTGACCACCATGAGACGGTGTATCATCTGTAGTCAACAACTCTCTGTGCTTCTGATCTGTGCCGTTGACAGGAAGTGACCACCATGAGACGGTGTATCATCTCTAGTCAACAACTCTCTGTACTTCTGATCTGTGACGTTGACAGGAAGTGACCACCATGAGACGGTGTATCATCTCTAGTCAACAACTCTCTGTACTTCCGTTGTGATTTGCAGCTTTTCAGACTTATTTTGTGGCTGAATATAATTTGTAGCTTCTTAAAATCTGAATGAGGATAGTGATAGTGAGATACTGGCTACAGTGATGAAACTGTACTGATGGACTGTATTCATCATTACACCACAGAAATATGAGTAACCAGCGGCAATTAATCAGTCAATGAGAATGTCTGTGTCTGTCCTCGAAACAGAGGGCTCGACGGGATCCCCCAGGAGGAGCTGGAAAGCATTGCTGGGTATGGGGCCATCTTGAATACTTTGATCAGCTTGCTGCCCCCACAAACCGGCTTCAGATAAGTGGCTGAAAATGGATGGACGGATCAGATCTGTCATCAGTATTCTACATCAGTTGACGTTGGCATTAGATGCTCTCCTGACATTGAATTTTGATCACCCACTCACAACGTAAATTCAACTAAATATTAACATCTTAAGATGTTGGTGGCGAGGATAGCGGCATTTTCTACTGTGAAAAATCAACCATACAATATGATCCGAAACTGGGAAGAATTATGTATGTCCTGTAAACACTTGCAGTAGTGTCACTTTTAGTGTTCTCAGAAGATACTGTACATTATCCCTTTTTGTAGGATTCATTGTGCAAACTACAAGAGATCAGAGAGGCAGTGTGATGGAGCCAGGAGGCTGTGATGGTGATCCTATCGCCGACCTTCGAATGTTCAGAAAAAGGGGAGATCCCTCCTGTTGGGTAGGATCAGGCAATGCCAGTACTCATGCATTTTAATATATATGGTATTTAATTTCTGTACTTGTGAATTTACATGACCAGTACTAATTCTGTTAATATATTAGGCACTGTGCACAGAGATAATAACTCACGGTAGATTATGAAAAGTAGTTCGGGAAACGATTACTTGGTCAAACACAAAGCTCCCATTTCATGCTTCTAACCCGACACTGTGGAGCTCAGGCAGCAGGGAGCGTGCAGTTCCCACCAGCTGGCTCTTTCTCTCGAGCACTCTCGCCATTTCTCATGTAGATTTTTTTTGTCATGGATGGAGTAATGCAGAGTTGGCCCGTGGCGCTCCTAATGAGAGCAAAAGTCCCCGGGCTGCTGCTGCCACCCAAACGGACCCAGAGAAACAGCAGCCAACTCACACATACTGATGCAAATGCACACAAAACTGTACACACATTCATCCTGACAATCGTGACGTTTGCGGTAAGATCTAATCATGGAGAGCAATGTGACCGGACTGTTTCAGTTGGTCATGCCACAGAGTCACTCTCACTGAATGAATAGAGATCATTTAAAGGCTTTATTAAATGAAATACATCCTATATGGTGCATTGGTTGCTGGGTGTCGGCCATGCCTTGCCCATGCATTTGGGAAAACAAAATTTTGATTTTAAATATCCTTGACAGAATGATTTTAAAAAAAAGGCAACTCCTCAAATTAATACATAACATAGACACAAATAGAGGCATGCAGTACACGCTGTTACTGGGAAACCTGGCCAACAATGAGCCAGAGTGAGAGCACAGCTTGGGTTTGCCCGTGGAAAGAGTGGCATCATTCCATTGGTCCTAATATAAAGTAGAGACAGCACGACGATGTGGCCGAGTGACTGCAGGGACCAGATGGAGGGCTGGGTACAGAATGGACAAAATGATCGTCACGGGGCAGTGAATCCGTGTATCTGAGGGAAGTGAGGTGTTATCATATCATGTTTCTCTAAATCCAACACATGGGGCTGAATGATGTAATGTGTAATGTGTCTTTAACCTTTTTGAAATGGACTTCCTGTGGATGGCTGTGGCAGATTGTTGTTTACACGATACTGTTTAAATAGATGTAAAATGAGAACGATGATAGTGAGAACATTCTTTCATTTGCAGCAGAGAGCTAAGGCCTCTGTCCTCCCTATCATCATGTCATTACCTTACCTGACCTCACGTGCCACGCAAATGTAGGGAAGTGCGATGTTATCATATCATGTATCTCTAAATCCCACACATGGGGTTGCATGACATAATGTGTACTTTGCCTCTAAGCCTTTTAAAACGGACTTCCTGTGGATGGCCACGGCAGATTATTCTTTGCCTTACATTGCCTTAGAATTATCCCGGGAATTTCTCAGTAACAGCTGAGGTTGTTCTTTGCATAATCTTGTGTCAGTCTAGAGTAAAAACCATAATTGTGAGAACATTCATTCATTTGCGGTAAAAAGCTAAGGCTTCTGTCTTCAGGGTCATCATGTCATCACCTGACTGTAAATTACCTTAAGTTATGTGCCAAAACCATAATGGCATTTATTAGCAGTAGAAAGCTAAGGCATCTGTCTTCCATGTCCATCCATCCATCCATCCATTTTCATCCGCTAATCCGGGGCCGGGTCGCGGGGGCAGCAGGCCAAGCAAAGCGCCACAGATGTCCCTCTCCCCAGGAACACTTTCCAGCTCCTCCTGGGGGACCCCAAGGTGTTCCCAGGCCAGACGAGATATGTAATCCCTCCAGCGTGTTCTGGGTCTGCCCCAGGGCCTCCTACCAGTGGGATATGCCCGGAACACCTCGAGCGGGAGGCGCCCAGGAGGATCCTGATCAGATGCCTGAACCACCTCTACTGACCCCTTTCGATGCGAAGGAACAGCGGCTCTACTCCGAGCTCCCTCCGGATGTCAGAGCTCCTCACTCTATCTCTAAGGCTGAGCCCAGCCACCCCACGGAGGAAACTCATTTCCGCCGCTTGTATCCACGATCTCATTCTTTCGGTCACTACCCAGAGTTCATGACCCTCACCCTTCCATGTCATCATGTCATTACCCTAACTTAGCTTATTTTACGTGCCGCAAAAACACAATATTTTGCCCTAATTATGCCAGAATTTTCCTGGGAATTTCCTGTAATAACCAAAGGAGATTGCTCTTTGCATTATCCTGTATATATTTTAGATGAATATATGTCTAAATAAATATTAATATATTAATATATATCTAAAACAAAAACCAAAACGGCAAGAACATTGATTTATTTGAAGCAGAAAGCTAAGGCTTCTGTCGTACTTGTAATCAACTTGATCTCTTGTATTGACGTCATTGCGCTATATTACATGTGATGCGGAACCACATGAGGGATGGATGATTAATCTATCACAATGCCTTTGTCACTCTTGTTGGGTTGGGTTAAAAAAAAAGAAACAAATGTACATAGTTTAGATAGAACAAGTATTGTTAAATATGTTGTTTATGTTTCTACATGTTAAAATCTTAAAATTGTTTTGCGCTTTTATTTTTGTAAATACTGATAAAAAAACATCCAATTTTTGTATTCTTTTTGTAATGACATAAGTTCAATACTTTAATTGAATATTATGGTTCACTGATTGTATAGCATTTTAGCTTAGGCTGTACAGATTTAAGAGACATGAAGCATTTGAAGAAATGACACCACAATAAGCAAAAATATGAATATATGCACTGGCGGACCTTTTCTATAGCAGAGTTCAAAGGGTTAATAATCAGAGGAATAAACAGCTAATGAGAGGAGGAGTTATTCTGTCCAGCTGCTCCCTCACCGGGCCGTTTCCCGTCATCATTAGCGAGCACTGCATGGAAAACTTCGATGTTTTCTCATCAGACTGGACTTGCCAGCCTTTTGGAGGTTGATTTGCTCAGCTTTGAAAGCTGTATTTCAAACGCAACTCCTCTTTGCCAAATATCTCACACACACATTTGTCACGGGTTTGATCATTAGAGGAGAGTGCCGTGCCTTTGCGGACATGCGGGTACCAAAAAAGCTATAGGATCTGACATTTGGCAATCCTGAGCCAGTGAAGGCATGTTGTGACTCTGAGTTCCTATTCCTGACAGCTTGTTTCGCCTTGATTAATGACCCTGAGGTGAAACAGAGTTCTCCAGTCCACCTCAGAGTGAACAAACTAATGAACCAGATGCATTATTTATTATTGAAAAGGCAAAGCCCAGAACAAAAGCTGAGGTCGGGCTAGAAAACACTGAAACATTCCAAAAGCAGAGAGAAGGAATGCTTTTTCTTCCTGCCTTCGTTATTTTGCCCGTCAACCTGAAGCCCATGCCAAGTGTAATATTGCTTGGATGGAAGATTGCTGCAGTGTACTCAGTAATGTGAGTAGATGGAGACGGCGGTTCTTGCGCTCTAATTCAAGAATCAAAGTGATTGTTCCTTATCTTGATCAGCGGTGGGCTGGCATGCTAGCTGTGAGAGCCGGTGGAGAAGATTAGATCTTAATTGTCAGATATTACAGTGTGATGGCAACCAGGGAGACAGGGAGAGACACTACTGTGCCTTGTAATAATCCTCCGTGGTGTTGACACTGAGATCCAAGTTAAAATAAAACTAACAAGCACTGAGGATTGTGTCATTCCTTCTCTAGTTACGTTAATGAGAGAGGACTTTTTCCTGTAATATTACATTACTCCTGCCAAGGCGCTCACCAAGCTTTGGCACAAATATCTCAACCTTTCTTTCTGCTCTGGGCAAGTTAGGAGGCTTTTCTGGGAATCAGTGCACCAACCAGTTACTGCTACTAAACTGCATATTTGTTTAAAATCTAGTTAAGATCAGATTCTGTCTTTTTGGCGTCTCTGTGACCATAGAAAAATTATGATGCCAAAGAAATGCATCATTTCTGTGAAATCAGCATGCACTGTTGCAGTAAGTGAGCTAATGGGACTCTGGTTTGGTCATCTGTGGGCTGTAGAAGCCATTACCCCTCTGTGCCACAGAGAAACAGCCAACTCTCCACTTAGACAATGTAGTGTGACGTACATATGTTTTACAAACTGCACGTTTATTTCCTTTAAATTCTCTCCTGTAAAGCCCCCTTCACCTCCAGCCTGAGGGGCCGTACACGTCACATCTTTAACTACCTGGAAAACAGGAGGTCAGGTGCTGTGTGCGGCTCTTGTGCCTGTTCTGTGCCAACGTTCAAAGCACATAGGTGTCTGAAGTTGCTAAGCAACCATAACAGGCACCAGCCTACTGACATGAAATCCTGAGTACAGAGCTGATCTTCTTTCAGGCCCGTTTTTTTAAGGGAATGCCTAAAATATTGTCCGTAAGACAGATGTAAAGCTGATGGTCGCCCTGCATTCAAATGATCAACTCCTCCATATCTCCTACAGATTGATATTTACATCCATCCATCTATTTTCATCCACTTATCCAGGGCCTGGTCGCAGGGGCAGCAGGCCGAGCAAAGCACCCCAGACATCCCTCTCCCCAGTTGTGCTTTCCAGCTCCTCCTGGGCGCCTCAGGCTCAGTGTAGACCCAGAACACGCTGGAGGGATTACATATCTCGTCTGATATTTGCAGAAGAAGGCAAAGATATCTGTCAGCTGTAATTGGTAGTCCACAGTCACAAGACATGCGGTGCACGCTGCTGCGTTCCAAAAGTTAAACTCTGTTTATCTCAGGGTGCAGCCGTTGAAAAAAAAAAAGGCGTTCAGGAACATGTGTGCATTTACATGAACATTATTGGATTAGAGGGCGTATAAAACTTAGTATATATACGGCCCCTTCGTGATCACAGAGCTTTCAGTTACTCAGGGTTCCACTAATGTTAGCTAACATTAGGTCACTCTGCCTTGTTTTTAAACTCGGTACTCGGAAGGGTTGCCAAAAATTAAAATGACTGATGTAAACTGTCTTGGGAAGGTAAGCAGTAAAGCTCCAACCTCACTGCTTGATTGATTAATTCAGGGTTTGAATTGTATTTGTAGCCAGCTAAGTCAGCTGACTGGCTCACCTCGCTGTTTGAAGACGATAGGGTGACCATCAAAATTATTTAAAAAATCTATTGAAAAAAAGTATGGTTAATACCATTAATATGTACAAAGCAAACTGTGAAAGTAAGTTACTAACTTGACGACCAAAAAGCGCTGTGATCACTAAGAGTGGAGGTAAACGTTGCTGTAGAGCTGACAGGAAGTAAACAGGCGTGCAGTTCATAAAATGGGGACTCATCCCATTATGACAGTAGACAATGAAGGCCTTTTCACACTGAGTCTGTTTTCCCAGATGCATTATTTTAATCCGTCATCTGAAAAAAATCATACTGCACAGACACCTTGCTCACTGTGTCCGATGACAGAAAATTGAACCTGTCCTGAAAACTTAAATGACGAACTTAAGTTCCTGAGTCAATGTGCAAACGTGAGGTTGTATTTATTTTTTGATGTGCGACAATTTTGGACGAAAAAATTGACTCAGTGTTTAAAGGCCTTAAGACAGCTAAAGATAGAAGCTATATCAAGTCAAAGTTATCTGATGGCGCTGCTACAGCTAGCCTTAAGGTGTGGACACACCAAACCGTCATCAAAGAACTAGCGGCAACGAAAGCCAACTGTTGCATAGTCTACATCGCCTCACGATGCCCTGTGTCAGTTGCATTTGAACACACTACACAGACTACATCCGATGGCCAAGTAGCACGTACATTATGTGGCTGCGTGAGAGAGAGCGGAGAGAGAGAGTGGTACATCCTGACAGCCGAGGGGTTTCCTATCTGTGCAGCCGAGCACCGCAGCACCTCCACAGACTATTACATCCAGACGGTCCCGGTGTTTCCTCCGCAGGCTCCACTTCACTCAGCTGCCCGATAAACCCGCTGCTTCTTCCCACTTTAACCTGAATAACAAACCAGGGCTCGGTGCTCCGGTTGGATCCAAACGGAGAGCTCAGAGACTAGCGGAGGCTAACAGGCTGTGCTTCCCTCCGGTCATGCTGCGGCTAACGCTCCGCTAGCCACTCCCAGCTAGCCCCGGCTCTCTGTTTGGATTCTAACAGAGAGAGCCGGGGTTAGCTGGGAAGCTAGCGGAGGCTAACTGGCTGTGTTTCCCTCCCGTCATGCTGCGGCTAATGCTCCACTAGCCGCTCCTAGCTAGCCCTGGCTCTCCGTTTGGATTCTAACGGAGAGCCGGGGCTAGCTGGGAAGCTAGCCGAGGCTAGCTGGGCTTCCTTCCGGTCATGCTGCGCTACAGGGGTGAGGAAATAAAACCTAAACCAATCAGAGAGATCTCTCTCAACGACAAGCTCCGCCGCCGATTCAACATGCTCAATTGGCCAAAAAGCCGTTGACGCCGAAGTGCCGACAGTGTGGGACACACCGCAAAAACTAGGCCGACAGACGCTCACCGACGGCCCGACTTTGGTCGACGGCCGACCGTTGGCTTGGTGTGTCAGGGCCTGTAGCTAAAGCTAAAACTAAATGTAGGGGACAGTTGCCTTAAATGTAACACCTTGCATTGTAACACAGAGGTTTTTTCTTGCTACGTAAATGTCATCATGTCAGCATGTGGCCAGTACAGTAAAAATCTCTGAGAAGAATCAACAGGATTCGTCTGGTCTTCAGGGAACAGCAGCTGGAAAAATAATTTTATATAAACTAAGTAAAAATTAAGATGCAGGGATGAATATAAATTTGTGTTTGAATGTTGTGAAGATAAAAGCCACATGGTTGTGTGCATGTATATGTTCTTCATCAGTTAGTATAGTTTTCACATGTCAGCCATGCTAGTACGTATGGAAGGGACGCCAAACATGATGCGTCCAGCAGCTCTTTTGTAACATGTGGTACATTTGTAGCATTTAAGAAAAGAAAGTAGAAGATCAAAGAAGAAAAAGCGCTTTGAGTGGTTGGATGACTAGAAAGGTTCTATACAAATGCAGGTCCATTTTCCATTACTGTGACCTCTTGCAGGGTCAAATCCCCATTGGTTTGGAGCCACTGGTTTTCAGTACTGAACATCAAAAAGAAGTTTCAAAACACAGCATGAATAAACCTGAAATATACAGATCAAGTTAGAAAAGAAAAAAATTGGACACATGAGCAAACCTAAATTAAACGCCATATTTCATCTTCACTGAGACGCACATGAACACAGGAAATAAGTTAGCGGTTGCTGCTGCCAGGGGGCCTCACCCTTCATATTACTGTTTATCTGTGTTTTTCCTTCGTGTGATAAGTGCGTCCTCTGGCCTACGAGCTGTTGTTCTTACCATGAACATCATCAATCATGGCAGCATTTAGTAATCCCTTCACATTAATAACTGCAGTCGTTTATTTAAACCTTTATTGGTTTGACAGCAGCAGTGAAAACATGTAGGTTTTTGTGTGTGTGTGTGTGTGTGTGTGTGTGTGTGTGTGTGAGTTGAAACAATGACAGAGAGGATGACAGAGTATGGAGGCACATTTCTGCTAGTAAACAAAAAGATTAACGAGTCATGCACGACATAACATAAATTACTATTATTTATAATTACTATGACATGACACAAAATAAAATTTATAGTATTGAGTATTTTTATTCATATCCTAACCTGTCATGTTTAATTTTGAATTGCTACAGCAGAAATGAGGCGTCCATAACTGAGAGATGTGATTTAGAATCAAATTAAGAAGATAAATTAATTAGATTTAAGAAGTAATAATTACAAGTTTGTGAGACATTAAGTCAAATCTCAAAAATTGTGAGGTTTTAAGCAACAATTATGGGATACAAATTAAAATAATGAGATTTTGAAACATAATGCTAAATCAAAATAGGGAGATAAAAAGGTTTTTTATTCTGTGCAACTTTTCATATTGTTTTTTCGTTTCTTGGCAGAAATATGTTTTCATGACTTTTGACAATTTTTAAATTAGTGACATTATTTTTAATTTGATTTAATGAGTAAAATTAAATAGTAAGTCAAATGTTTAACTTAGCAGATGCTAAATAAAAATTAGAGGATAGTATTATAATAATAATAATTACTGGATTTTATTCGAGATATTTATACACTTTTATCAGGCATGATTTTTAATGTCTATTTTTTAATTTGTTGGTAGGAGTGGGCCTCCACAACTTCATGCTTTTAATATTTTGTCATGAACTTGACTGTTTTAATGTGACTTAATAAATCTAAAAGTAAGGCTTGATTTATCATTTCAAAATTATAAAATAAATATTTATATATTTTTTTTTAACATTCCTCAGTTTTATTTATTTATTGTACAAATTGGCTTCCATAACTCAAAGATGAGCTTGGTTTTTTTTTGTTTTTGTTTTTTTCCATTGTTTTTATATAACTAATAAATCAACATTAGTGAGTAGAAAGCTTGATTAATGAGTTAAAAAAATAGGAGATAAAATTATGATTTATTTTTAATAATTTCTAACTTTAATGTTTTTTTTATTCTTTTCTATTGTGTTTGTAGAATAGGACTTGCAAAACTGAGAGATTTTCTCTAAGTTATGTATTTGTTTTAATGTAACTTTCAAAATCCAAAAGTGAAGCTTGATTTATCAGGTGACAATTATGAGCTAAAATTATATATAAGATAAAATCATTTTTTCTTTCTAGAAATGGGCTTCCATAACATAAAGTAATAAGCTTAATTTCAGCACAAAATTATGAGATAAAATAACTTTTTAAAAAATCATTACTAATTTTCTAACTTTCTAAGATATATTCTTTATTTAATTAGATTTTTCTAATGTGAGTTGATAAATCAACATTAGTGAGTCAAAAGCTTGATTTATCAGTTCAGAATTATTAAATCATTTTCATATCTTGTTTTTTTCTTGTACCATCCCTAACTATCATGTTAATGTTTTTATTTTGTTGATAGACATGAGCTTCCATAGAAAGACATATTTAGGTTATCTTTAATATCTGTGTACATTACAGTCACCTATAGGGACATGTGAGCTGTACATATTTCCAACATGATCTTGTTGGATATGTGTTTTTACTCCCCAAAGTTTAAGGAGAATTTACAGCCACAAACCCTCAAGGCTGCACGAAGGGGAATTTTGCATGACGTGTGTTGGAGACACTCGAAGAAAATTCATCCTGATATAAATCTCCAATATTTTCACTTAAAAGCAGAATGTCAGAACACACTCTGATACTGTCAACACTCTGAGCTGGTGGACCCAAACAAGCACGCTATGAGCAAACTCCCTGCACTAACACTTGAAACATTATCACAAATATTTCTTCATTCACATTTACCCTGGCACAGGTCCAGGACAGTGTTGTTCATCACACAAGCAAACAGGAAATACCTCGGGCGTGCTCGACCTTTATCTCAACATCAGCACGACGCCGCTCATTTTGCAGTGATGACAATGAAAACGCACACTTGTGTCCACACACGTGGGATAAATCCTGCCATCCAAAGAGGCTTGAAATCTTGTCAAGAGTGGCAGCGGAACTCATGGTGGATGATTACAACAAGACGATGATGATGTACATGTATTTTATTTCATTTTTCAATGAAGCCCTGATCCAACATTGAGACAGAAGATAAGACGGGGATCTCTCTGACTGCTAGTCTGGCTAATCTGCTTCGACAGCTGTGCGATGACACCAGGAATTAGTCGTTGCTCATGCAAATAGAGTGCATATGCTAATACTGGAGCTAATTGGTGGAAAGGGGGAGGGGTTGGTGGGAAGTCTTGTCAGTTGGAAGTTAGCTGGATGGAGACGTGTGCCCGCGCCGCTCTCAGCAGTCTGAAAGGCTTCCAGCAGCCCTCATTACACATGTGGAGTAGACTGAGCGCTCAGATAACACCATTCACTTCTGACTAATACAGATGGCAAATTTGCGGAGTCCTTACATCACTGCCACTCTGAGCAGATTTGAATCCTTCCTGCTTCACATACTGGGTGTGATGAATACATTGACATTTTTAATGCTAACACACTCAGTTAATACAGAGATGATGAATAAACCAGTGAGACAATAGCCGTCATTAGCAGCACCGAACGACCTAAATGAACAATATCCACAGTATTATGGCCTTTTTACTACAGTTATCATGTTGGCTGTGCGCTGTGGAAATCTGACAAATATACATACTAAACAAGACGTGACTAAACGAGGGATTATGACATAGCTTCCTCGTCACGACAGAACAAAGATGTAAATTTGTAGGAGTTGCTGTTTCTGGAAATTTATGTTAGAAAGTTTTCTGTTCGTGATATCTTCACTGTGTGTCATCAGAAACCCTCTGGATAATTTACTTATACTATAAGGTTCTGTCATGGCCGTCAGTTTGAATAGTTTCAGCTTTGCCTCTACGAAATCACGTTTTTCAGTTCCCCTCCCTAGACTTAGCGTGAACTATCACAGATGGATACTATCCGGCTGCCACCCCCTGGTTTAAAATCAAGGTTTTGGAAGCACTTTTGCTTCTAGGAAGTTGGTTGGAAAAGGGACCTGTACAAGAGCCACACTGAAGGCAAGTAAAGTCATGTATTTATTTAATTATAGATCATTACAAATAGACTCTGTTAGGGCCGCCGTCATGATGACGTCATTTCATTACCTGGAGGTAAAGCTGCCTCTCCCCCACAGGGCTGTAGGCTACATAAGAGTCTTAAAATGTGTTTGTCTTGTGTTATTGGGAGCCAGAATAGAAGGAGTCATGGCTCAAAACCAGCCGCCACTGCCCGTCAACAAAACAAAGACAACTATGGTTAAATGTGATAAGACCAAAGGACTGGACGGAGGCCATCATTTGCCTCCAGCTAAGCCCCACCCACCAAAAAACATCATACTCTTTACTAACAGTAAAAGGGTCTGTAAGTATATAATTTGAAAGTAGCGAGCAGTCACAAATAAATTTTTTGATGCATCGATAGTTGTTTGATGATGGAGTTGGAGCCGACTGAATCAAGAGGTGCCTAAAGAATCCGACCCCTAGTATGGATGATCCTTACTGTATTGTTGAAAGTTAAAATGAAAACATTACTGTTAAGTTTTCTCTTTAATCCTTTAGTTAAACATGTGATTTTTCCTCCAACTCAAATCTCTGCATTACGCCTGCCAGAGTTCCTCCTGTTCACAAATTCCTACCTTGTCAAATAAGGCCAGCCATCCCTTCTGATCACTGGTTTAATGCCGCTCTTTAAATCTTCTTGTGATCAACCCACGCCCTCTTTATCACCACCACGATCTTCACATTATTCCACCAGTGTCTGGACTCCTTACTGAACTAATTTCTTGGGTTAAACCTTGACAGTGGAGGGTTCAGTGACCTGCTGTACTGCAGACCACCAGCCGCTCAGCCTGTGAGCCGATCAAAGCACAAACCTTCTTGGCACAGTGTTGCTTCCTGGGTTCAAATTCCCAGTTAACCATACTGGTTGTAATTAAGATGTGAGCCTGAGGATAAAGAGAACAGAGCGAGAGCTGAATGGGGAGAAAGATATGATCCTGGCTGGAGCTCAGTTTCCATGTGACCGCAGACATATATAAAGACACAAATATATGCATGCTTGTTTTATTATTCTCTCACTGACGCACTTGAGTGAAAATCAGAGAGCCGCTCCTCCACCGAGGTCTCCACCCCAGACCACACAGACCTGGATCCTCCAGAGGCCTGGCCTCGGGCCGCTTCGACTGGCTGCTCGGCCGGCCGCAGAGCAGCTCCGGGGGTCAGGGATCAAGTGGGAGCGGTATTCCTGGCAGCTGAGGCGGGGTTGACTGGCAGTCTGGAAACACCAATAGGCCAGGCTCCAACCTTCACCCCTCAGGGATTGTTGGGGTCAAGGACTACATCCAGTCTGGCTCCATTGGACATCAATGAACGCACGCTGTCGACACGGTCTGAGCTCATGTATCACTATGTCTCTCAAAGTGTATTACGAGACTTCAGAATGTCTCATAAATATTAAATAATTTTCACCACTTTAACATCAGTAAATGCTGATGCATTTGGACATGCGTTATAATTAGAGCAGTGAAATAATTCACAGTCACAAGAGAACAAGTGTATCCAATCAGATTCCATACTCTTATAGCGTCTGCTAAACAAACGTATCTGCACTGTGAAATGCCACTCTAATTAAATTTCACTTAACCTTTGAAGTCATCCATGTGAATTGGACAGAAACAAACACACAAGTTACAAAAAATAAAAGACAAAAAGGAATAGCAGGTTGTCAGCACTTCACCTTTGCAGTGCTGATTTCTTTTACGTGCACCAAACCATCTGTAGGGTGTAACTCCTGATTGTCAGAGTTTAAAGAAGCACTTCTCACCTCTGTCAACCACTGAGGATTTGATGGACCGGACTTGAAGAGTCCCTCAGACAAAAAGAAAAAATAAAACCTTCCACTTCTCCTTCTCTTTGTGAATAGCGTGCTGCTGGAGAAGCAGATGGAGGGTTTCTGGAGAGACTTCACCTACTCCCAAGGTGCACGAAGAAGGGAAATAAATCAAACTCCAGCAACACTTGTAGTATTGAGAGCAACTTTATTGCTACACCAACACATTTCGGCATGCGGCTTTCATCAGGGTCATCATAAAACACATTAAAAACAGCAGTCAAATAAGGTAGAAATGAAGCAGGGAAAAAAGAAGACAAAAACCAATCATATACATTCACATATCAGCCAGTGGTGTATCTACAAAGGTGGGTTGGGTAAACTGCTGGGGTCCATTTACCTCAGAGGAGCTGGGAATGATGTCACACCCAAGTTGATCGTGTTCCAGTACAAGTCGGACAACCCAGATGTTGTTAGTAATATCTGTTCATGCCATGTTAGCTATTGTTAGCAATACCACTTAATAAAAATGCATAACGTTGTACTTTGGGCATATAAACATCCCATCGTGTCCTATAGTGCTAGTAAACAGTATATTACTACAGCTGTGACGACTGTTGATGAGAGCAACAGCCATATTCTGATTTTGAGGTCAGGGTTGGTGAGGTTCCTCCAACTTTCCAAGTCAGAAATTCAACTTCGAGGGGTGTTCCAGTTGAAATTCTGAGTGGGAACTCAGAAATTCTGACTTCCCAGTACAAATGGAATACACCTTGTGACCATGTGGACTTGTTGTGGTTCAGTCTGTGCTGAGTGTTTAAACATTTCAGTTACTTACCCTCCCTGTGACTCCAAATGCAGTCAGTGAGTTGTGTCTTTATTCCCAAGCATTTTAGAGAAAAAAAACTTCCAAATGCCATTTGAATCAGAACTCTCACGTTTCTACCGCATGATCATTTTATTGCACTTTTACAAGCCAATTATTTTATCCACAGATTCTAAATAACTTAAGTAATATTTTGTCTTTTCTAATTTTGGCCACCCAACTAGACTGTGGGCACTAAACTGCTGAAACCCTCCTGTTGTCTTGTTTGGTACGGTAACACTATGTAATTCACCCTGGCTTTGTAAATACAACACAGCTTATCCTGTAGTTAGTACTGCAGTACAAACTGTGCACTGTACTTGCTGTGTATTTGTCTCTACATATTTATCTTGTTTCCTGCCTAAACCAGCAAGATGTGAAGGAACTTTGAACTTTGACCACCAAATTCTAATCAGTTCCTTGTTGACTCCAAGTGGACATTTGTGCCAAACTTGACGAAATTCCCTGAAGGTCTTTTTGAGATTCCCCATTCACGGCAATGACACTGACTCTGGCTGAGTTTGCCATATTTTAAGAAATTCCCTGAAGATGTTATAGATATTGCATTCAAAAGAATGGGACAGATGGACAGACAGTCCATAAACCTAATGCCTCTGGCCACAGCTGTTACCAGTGCAGAGGCAAAAAAAAACATATTTTGTCAGGTTGCCATGACCTTTGACCAACAAATTTTAATCAGTGCAGTGCTGACTCCAAGTGGACATTTCTGCCAAATTTGAGGTAATTCCCTGGAGACTGTTATGAGATATACCATTCACAGCAATGAGACTGATGCAAGGTCACAGTGATCTTGACCTTTGACCATTAAAAAACTAATCAGTTCTTGTTGAGTTCAAGTACATGACTGTGCCAAATTTGAGACTAATCCCCAAAGGCTTTCCTCAGATTTCACCTTCACAAGACTGAGACAGACACATGGTTACAGTGACCTTGACCTTTGAACAACAAAATCTAATGACGTCATTCTTGAGTCAGAGTGAAAATTTGTGCCTAACTTGAAGAAATTCCCTTTAGGCATTCTTGAAATATCTCGTTCATGAGACTGGGAAGGACAGATGAACAGATGGACAACTGAAAAACATAATGCCTCTGGCCAAAGCTATCACTGGTGCAGAGGCATAAAATCATGTTTCGTGAGGTCACGGTGACCTTTGACCACCAAATTCTAGTTTGTTCATCGTTGAGTGAGAGTGGACTTGTGTGCCAAATTTGAGGTAATTCTCTCAAGGTGCTCTTGAGATATTGCATTCATGAGAATGCGATGGACGCAAGGTCACAGTGACTTTGACCTTTCTTCACCAAATTCCAACAAGTTTGAAAAAAATCCGTCAAGGCGTTCTGAAGATATCCTGTTCATGAGAATGGACAGACGAACAGATGGACAACCAACAAACATGATGCCTCCGGCCACAGCTATGTGAGGTCATGGTGACCTTTGACCACCAAATTCTAATCAGTTCATTGTTGAGTCCGAGTGGACGTTTGTGCCAGATGTAACAAAACTTCCTCCAGGCGTTTCTGAGAACGGGATGAATGTGAGGTCAATGATGCCACGGCTGCTGCTGGCATGAACGCATAAAAAGATGGGATTTTTTGGCATCTCTGATTATAATTCATCATGAACATCCTGGTGCAACAGCGGTCGGACAGTGCTGCACACTCATGTCTCTCTTATGGCACACATTTGATGCTTTATGAGCAACATATGTGGTGGAAGGCTCTCTTACTGAAAACAGACCAGTTTTATTGCCCTGCAGTGTCTCCATTTGTCAGCTCATCTCCTTTATTCTGATCTTTCACCAGCCTCTGCTGTCATTATATTTTCAGCTGTCATTATATTTTTATATTTAATACTGAAAAATGCACCACCAACACCCAATGAAATCAGTGCACTGAGATTTATTGACATCCCTGCGGACTCCGACGTGGATGAAGAGAGCCTCGAGAAGAGCCTCGTAAAAAGGGCTGTTTTCCATCACGACCAACGCACTGCATATCTATGCATTTTTAATGACTTAACCAGAAATAATAATGTCACTGTAAATCCCACAAGGTGTACGTGTCATCACACATCCAAAAATTGACTGTGATAATTAAAATTTCAGTTATCAAATGGCGACTCCAGTGAAATTTCATTAAAAGATTTAAATTAAAAAACAAGTTAAAAAAAAAAAAAGGCATATTCACAAATGCTCTAAGTGGGAACAGACATATTTGATTAAAAGTCCAGTCCATATTCAAATGACTTCATTACAGAGTCTCAGTCACGTACAGCCTCTGCATACCACAGATTATAATAGGTGGTTGCTAATATTGGGATGTAAATCTCATTATTGGAGTGTATTCGAGAACGTATCAGTCTTCCTTTTCCTGTTGCAGAAATCACGCTCACGGCAGCACCCTGGGACGGCCTGATCATGTAAATCGCTGAGTGTTTTTTATTATGTACATATTTTAACATGTTAATCTATCTGACAGACCAAACATAATGCTGACAAGGCCTTCTCCCCTCGGTGCTCTGTAGGCCAAGCCTGGTAGCACGCACGCTTTGCACTGTCAAAGACGAAACATAAATAAATCATTTAAGTCATTAATATTCAAACCAAACCTTGTCTTGTCTTTTTTTTTTTTTTTAAACAACACTGTCTAAACAGTTACAAATCTGTGTCCCACTCTCCGTCCCCCTTACTGTCTCATTTCGATTCTGTCAGCGCTCCAGCCGCTATAGGTGGCAAAACTCTGCACAAAAACTTAGCAAATTTGTCTTTATTCTGCTTCTCTGATCTCAGTGGCTCTCCCGGGGGAGCCAAAGTAGTTTCTGGCTAAACAACACTTGTTCTGTTTTTTTCTGAGCTTTTCTCTCCCAGCCTCAGAAAGTGCTCCATCTGCACTGGTTGTCAGGTAACTGTGCCGACACATCTGCGGCTGGTTTAGGAGCGGTGCAGCTGTGACCTCTGGTTTGATGTGCAAAAAGAAAACATCTAATATGGCATTCGCCATCTGCAGTCGAGTGGGGAGAGGGGGAAGAGGGGAGGAGGGGAGTGGGAGAGAGAGGGGGAGCATTTAGAAATCCCTGCCATTTGTTCTCCCTGTCACTAGCTGCAATGGGAGGGAAAACACTGTATTTGTTTTGCACTCATGCATTGGCTGCCTTCACTTTCTCTTCATTGGAATGGAAGCTTAGACAAGATAAACAAAATCCTGTGGCTGTTCCGCTGATACTGAATGACAGATCTTGTATTTGTTTTCTTTCATTGGGACATGGGAACACTTTTTTAATACGCAGCTGTTGCATATAAATTTTATTTGAAACAATCTACTGTATCAGAATTGACTTGCCAGAGTCAGATTCCAATTCATTACAAATAGAGTGACTGCAGATTGTTTCTCCCGCTCTTGATAACGCAATCGATGAAGTTTTTGCTCCTCCAGATTAGAAAGTCATTTTTTTATCGCTGACATAATGTATGAGATGTTGAACAAACACAGAAATGACATGTCAGTGGCAGGTGATTTTGAAGGTTACTATCTGCACTGGAATGTATCTAAAGCTTCTAAACCCTGCTGCACTTACATGTGTGTGGAATGCCCGCATTAGTTTTGGATTCAGAATGACGCCACAGAGCAGAGACGGGGTCTGAGCCGTCGGCCCCCTTTGGATGTATAGGCTCCCCGCTGGGCCTCCTACGTGTTTGCGTTTAGCCGCTTGGGAGCTGATGTGGAGGGGGCTGACAGGTAGGCTGATGAGAGTCCCTGTGGTACTGCCTCTTACATAGCGATGGGATTAACACAGCAGCAGAAACATGTGCGTCAGAGTGTTGTTGTCTGGGCCTATGTTTTAGGTGGAGGGGAGGACGGAGGGTGGAGATTGGTGGGGGTTGAGCCGAGACCAGACACCCTGCTGTGCTGGCGTCAGACTGGTACCGACTGACTAACGCGCACACACACACAAGGTGAAAGCTAAACACACTCCCAGGTCGTTATCTCTCCCCAGTGTTGGTCAACAGCAGACAGCCGTGTGTTCAAGCTCCACATATTTCACTATAAATTAAGTGTAGAACACAAATCCAGATTTTGGGGAATACAGCAAAACCTCATTTGTCCAAACCACAGTTTTCAACCTGGGCAGGCTAATGATCGGCTCAACTGCTTCAGCAGATGTGCAAAAATAATATTCTATTAACAGCATATGTTGGAAACTTATAGTGTTTCATCCCCAAATTAACTGTAAGGATCACTTTATAATGGCTCTGCACGCACATGAAATTTAACTAGTCTGCAACTTCAAAGGTGGTTTTAGATTTAAAGTTAGACTGAAATTAAACTTACATCTCAGGCCACAGTGTATCTGTAGTGTTTGTTTTGACCTGTGTTCAAAAAGATAAACAAAAAGATAAACAAAAAAATAAGTTTTATTGACATAATATTTTTTTTATCTTTATCTTTGGTTTCCATGATTGAACCTGGATGCAAACGATGCAGGATTAAGGCAAATAAAAGGCAACTTTAACAAAGACAAAAAGAAAAAAGAACACCAACCTCTCTCCATAATGAAAAAATAAAAGAATATTAAATAACAGCATCACCTATGTTAATGTTCTCCAAGGGGCTGGATCTCAATACCAATGGGACAAAATAGCAATTTAGTTTATTGGCAATCTGAATTGGTTCAACATCTTTGAGGGCAGGAAAAAGCAATAGTTTGTTATATCCACCAAGACCCCAGGAAGGGGCACCAGGCCTTGACAGCACATTCTCACTCCGACCTCACCACATGTCTACATTTGCTCATGGACTTTCCACGTCCACATATGACGTCCAAGGTACCCTGGGTGTGTTGGTTGTTGATGTTCTGGGACGCCGTGTCAACTTCAGCCTGTTACATGCATTGTCTGTTTTCAAAATACACCTCTGTTTTCACAGGAAATGTACAGTTTGCATACAGCCTCTTTCAAAATAAGAGCACTACGTCGGTACAACACCGCAAACTGACATTGTTTTTCTTGAGCACCTAACTCACATGGTTAGTTTTCGGTAAAAAGAACAGGGTTTGTATGGAGCTAAATTTGTTTCTTTATTATTCAATCAAACAGAGATTCTCAAAGATTTGAGAGCAAAAGTATCAATATTGCAATTATAAAATGTTTTATTGCATGTAAAAAATGACTGATTAAAAAATGCAAATCCTAAAGTTTTGTTTGCGAGTCACTTTTTTTTCCGTTTACAAGTCAAAAAGTTTTGCAAGTAAAAAGTTGAAGTTTAAGTTGGGCCTAAACTGTAAGCTGTAAGACACGTCTCTATTGGCCAGTCTCAATCGGAATGAGAGCTTGCAAAGCATATTTTTTTCTTCTCTCAGTTGGCGGATTGCAAACAATTTAAAGGTGCATACCTCCACCTACTGTACAAGAGTGTGCAACATCATGTCATTTAGCCTGTTTCTTAAATTCTACTCATCAGCGTAGTACGCTTGCAAAGCAACATGGGAGTTCTGTAGTTCACAGGGAATTCAGTGCGGGAGCTGTGGCAAAAATCAATTCTGAAACCAAAGTCTTTTGGGCTCCGGTTGCAGCTCTCGGTCGCAGAACTATTCGACAGCGTAATGATCAGTACCGTCGATGCCCCGGGGTGTAGCAGTAATACCGACTGTCGCGCGTTTCCAGTGGGAGAGAGGGAATCGTGGGTGTAGCCCGCCACAGCCAACTTCAACCCACCAATAGAAACTCTTCTCTCATCCATCAGCGTAGGCCCCGCCCATTAAGTGCAGTTGTACTTGCAAGCAGAACTTTAACTCGCAAGCAAAGAGGACTGATCTGCAAGTGAAACTTTTTAACTTGCAAGCAAAGAGTAGTGATTTATAAGCAAAATGATCTGACGGTTTTACTTACAAACTTCATTTTTGATTGCAGTTCAAGAAATATGCTGTCTTTTATATGATTGCAACAAAAAGACACAAAAATACCTCCATAGGTTTGGCTTTACAATCACACAGGAAGCGAACACCGGCCTCCCGAGTTTGCTCTACTCGCACTTTTCGCCGCATTACCTTGCATTGTTGTCCAGCCACGTTTCCCCCTGATGCTGCTGGACGGTAGTAAAGTAAAGGGCCCATAGAGCACATGCACCAGAAACTTTCGTCAGTCCAAGTGGCTATCCTTCGGTTTAACACTCTGCTAGCATGAAAGGAGTAAAATGATTTAATCGTGTGGCTCTTTTAGACTTTCAAATGTTATCAGACCCAATGGATCAAATTCTGATAGTAAAGCTGGTCATTTTGCAGAGGTTTGTGACATTCAAACAAAAAAGAAATGTAGGCACTAACCTGCACATTGAGTGACAGACCTAGAAGTTGTATTCCAATGTTGACGAGGTCAGAGTGAGAATGTGTTGCTCCATCCAAGGATTCTGCTCAACCTTAGTATAAATGAGACTTAACAGTGATGAAGAGGCTCAAAGCTTAGACGTGTTTCCACAAACATTTTATCTTCTTTTGAAACATGTAAAAATATGCACAACAGCTGCAGAATTACAGTTTATATTTCTGACACAAAATGTAAAGAGAATTCAAATTTCTGTTTGACTTCATAAATGCTCTAATAACTCCACTGATGGTGGAGAAGAGTATTACCCTTTGTAAGTTCTAACACTCACAGACCGAGAGCTGCAATTTCTCCGAGCATTATAAAGACAAACACGCTGTAATGGCTTTCTGAACATGAAGTACAAATGTGAAGCGTAAGTGTTGATATGCAGTGTTGGGAAACGCTGTCTCTGTGCTGTGTATTTGAGTCATGGTATTGTCCCGGATGAGCAACTGTTATGACAGTTTGTGTGGGTGTTGACATTAGGAAATGAAGCTCCGCGGCTTGACATTAAATATTCAGCACAAACAGGAGGAAAGAAATGAGATAACCTGAACCCTGAGAAAACAAATCCGATGAACATTTGAGTCATGATGACTCCCTCTGTGTCAGCTGAGAGGAGGAGGCGTAGATCATGGCTGCTGAGTGTGAGGAGAACGTGACGTGTTCCTTTGATATCCAGCTGTTTAATGGCAGCTCGGTTCATCTCTTCTCTTCTGTTCCTCTCTGACCCCTCATCAAGCTGCCATTGTTAGCAGCAGGACTGGTGCTACATGAAGTGTCGTGATGCTAAACTCGTGTGACACCAGTGATCATAATTTGAGGCACTTTGATCACAAGCTCTGTTCCTTCTAATAATCATTAACAGAACCTTTTGAACTCGTGTACATGCTTTGTGTAGAAAGTCACCACATGTGACTCACTGTCTGCAGGAGGGAGCTGTTGGCTTAACTATACTTAATGAAATGGGATTAAACTGGGGTGTATTCTGAAGTCAGTTTTGGCACTGGCCTGGTGGTGACGTGCAGCATTATGAGACTTTTGACTTCTCCGTCTTGGACTAGGATTAAAGGTAGCCCATTAATAGATGCCGGCTCTGGCCAGCCTCCCAGCCAAAGCTCCCCAGCTTCCTCAGCGAGGGGCAGGGCACCGAAGTCTCCACTCTGAGGAAAAGGCAGTTAATTAACAAAACTGTCTGAACTCCAGATTCCCTTCAGCCAGACCACACCACACGCTACTTTTTCTCCAAGTTTAATAGAGAGCGACCGCTGAACATCTATCTGAATTTGTGAGGTCACGCTGTGAAATTTACAGTGAAAGAGGTGAAATGTGCATCTTCTCACCGCTTGGCAGCGAACAGCTGGAAACTTTGTAGAAGGCAGCGGCTTCTTTGTCTTGTTACACGTACGCTCCCAACAGCAGTGACCTTACAGGCTCACCCAATTATTCATTCATTTTCTCTGCCCTTTTAATTATTTTCAGGGTCACAGCGAACAGATCACGGCAAACAAAAGACGGAGAGATACCATAGAAACAGATGCTGATAGGGAGATGGTTGTTTTGATCTGAGGTGCTTTCAGGAAGCAGACACAAGTGTCCAAATTGTAAAACTGGGTTAGAGTTGGCAACACTTGTGAATCTTTCATGTCCAGGTGCTGAGTCCGAAAAAGGGTGAGAGTTTGTCTTGTGAATAAAAATCCAAGCCCTCTTTCTTTGAGGCGACACTTATAAACCTCAGACTTCAGACACTACACAAAGCATTTCTTTTAGCGTTTCCGAATTCTTTAATTTAGAGTCTGGTGAAGTATTTTTAATGGCAGACATATCTTCAGAGTCATTTCTATTTGCCCCAGCTCTGTATTTGCTGAAAGGTTCAGTGCGTAAGATTTACAGGGATTTAATGGCATCCAGCAGTGAGGATTGCAGATTGCAACCAGCTGAAACTTCTCCCGGGTAGCATCCTTTCAGTATTCATTGTTATGGAGGTTTTTACCAGGAGCCTGTATTTTCCCCAGAGAACAAATGGACCCGATGATTTAAACTGGTAAAAACACTGAACCAAGGAGTTTAAGCATTAGCCTACGTCTGCTAATGTGTGCTCACATTTTTTCCTCTGATAACTTAAGATCCAGACAATCAGGAGACGAAAGCGTGCTTATATTGTATTACATTCAATTTCTGCCAAAATATCTCCCTAAATCCTACACACTGGACCTTTGATATGGCATGAGCTAGAGTTAGTGTTTGGGGACTATAATTTAGACTCTGAGTCATGAAACTGGACTGGACTCAGCCTTAATGGTACGTGCTTTACCCAGTGAGTGATCAGGGCGTCCCAGTAGTTACTGTGTTTGTATGGAGAACAACTCCCAAACATATTTCAGCCCTACATTTAAAATAAGATTTAGTCAAACAAATAATCAACCAAGAGAAAATAATGGTTAAACATTTTAGGGTTAGGAAATCAATGGTAGAATATTGAACTTTGGGACAGAGGACCCTGGAGCCTGATTTTGCTCCGTCCTGGGCAAACATACATGCACTCAGGTCTTTGCGTTGTCTTGAAATATGGAATCCAGCCAACTCTGAAGTTTACTTTGCATTAAATCTGAACACACCCTTTAGAGGTCACTTCCTCCCACTTGTCCAGTGATCTGACCCCCAGTGTACACAGTATTCTCATTAACCAGTATGCCAGGGTTAGGGTTGAGGTTATTTAGGTTTATTTTTTATCATGACTGACTGACACGGTGTTCCTCGATTGATAAGTTTGCTCCCACATCCAGGGAGCACATTGCCTCCAGGAAAACCGATCTGCACTGGTCTGAGTATACATCATGTATCATATTGATCGTCTGAATGAGACGCTCATCACTTCTTTAAAGTCGAGGATCTTTTGCTGTTTTTCCTCACTAAGGTTAGCAATGTGCTGCAAACCAGTGTTCTCTTTCCATTTCTTATTATCCTACTTGTTTATTTCCTTCATCTCTGTAGGTTAGTGTTGGCATTAACAGTAGTTCTTATTGTAGACTGAAATAAAATGCTGCCAGTGTAAAATTTGCCACCAGGGTGAGGTTTATGATTTGCACTTAAAAGCCTGCACATTTTTGGCTGATTCCAGTAATTTTCAGACATTTTTTTTTTCCACAGACAAGAAGCAACTCTGTATTTCAGAGGTCCATAATTTCTTATAATAATTAAGATATGTTGGTCATATTTTCCTTTTTTCTGTATTCTAATTAATTTTATTATTATTATTATTTTAATTTTATATACTTTATTAATCCCGCTGAGGGGAAATTCAATATTCTATATTTGTTTCTTGATTTTTCCAATATTTGCTTTTATTTTTAATTTTATTTTCTTACTGTGTTTATGTCGTGCAAAAATACACCAAAGCAAATTCTCCATACCTGAAAACCTAGCTGACAATAAAGGATCAAAGTCTGATACATTATGAGATATGAATCAATATTTACCACAACAAATAGAGAGGTGTGCAAGTCAGTCATGAGGATGAGTGCACAATAATAAACTGGAGCTGGAAGAGCCACATGCAGGTTCATGTGCTGGTAAGCTACAACCGTACCAGAGAGAGTTGTGTAGAAGAAGCGGACAGTTGGAGTTGCACCGCCGTTGTAGGGGATGTGAAAGGAAAACACCCAACATGCTAACGAATATTTGATGGCATCACCCAGACGTGTTAATCACTGTGACAAGGAAAAAACAAAGCCTAGCTAATGGGATTTTTTGATTGAATTTTTGCAGAAAATAAGCTCTGTGGCAAACAATAACAATACGTAGCTATGTGCTGTGAAGCAGTGTTTGGTGTGATGATGTTCTGTAGTCTCATTTAGCCACTTGTAAGCAACCGCCTTTTTAAGACACCTATAAGCTTCAAAATTTCAGGTGGGGTACTTAACTGACATATTTTTTGTCGTAGGCCAAATTGTGAAAAGATTACATGTATGCTGTTCAAGAAACCCATCGACTTTGAGACGAGGGAACTGCGAGTGCCGAAATGTGAACTCATTTCTGCGTTTTAGGACTCATTCATGCACCACTCCAAACATATCCATTGCACTATTTCCATATACAAGTAAACATGTATCTTGGTGTCTGTGTTTTCATCATAGAACGCTATTTGTTACATCTTGGTTGCCTTAATGTGTGATGTAAAGCATTCAGTTTTAGCTAGAAAACTTTAGGTTACCAGGGTAACCCCGGTTCTCTGATAACCAAGTGAGGTATCTCACTATGGGAAGCACCTGTACATTTTGTTTTAAGGAAATGACCACTTTAGAATGAAAATACAGACAGTACTTACTGACCCTCATGCCGACAAGAAGTCCAGTGTAGTTTTTTAATCCACAAAACTCGTTCAGGGTATTGGAGGATAACAGCTAGCCAGAATAACAGCTACTCTTGAAGTGCATGGAGCTCACATTTTGAAAATGTAATAAAACTCGCTAATGCATTTCAAAAACGTCAGAACAGCTCGTCCATTGTAATCCAAGTGCCCTGAAGCCACGGCATGCAAAATTGACTTGAAAAGACATCATTTACTCCACTTTTATAGCATCATTTCTCACCATGGTCAGATTCCTCGTCTTCTCATACTGGCCTGAATATTAGACAATATTTTTTTTCTCGACATTACCCTTAAAAATCTGGGAGATGTATCAAGCCCCTTTCGTTCTAATGGCTTCATTCATTCTCAAGACTTTTTTCCAATTTCATTTAATCATTTCTGGATGTATTCATTGTTTTACAGCTGCTCCTTTTGTGTATGGAAAAAGTCTTTTTAGGTCTGTGTGCATCACATGATGAAAACTGAGTACAATCAAAAAAATAAGTATTAGTCTTAAGTAATTTATATTATTGTTCAGTTTTAGTTGCATTTACTTAATTTAAGAAAACAGAACTTGCATATATCCCAACTCAGCCACATGCAAAATCCTCACGACACGAAATACAAGAAAAAAATGTTAAGTCGAACTAACTTAGTTTACTTAAGTTGCTGACAAGAACAAATTAATTTCACTTGTAATTAAGTTGAAACCATTTTTCAAAATCAAGAAAATACAACTAAGTGACCTTAACAATTAGATAAATAACTTAAGACTAATGGTTGTATTTACTTACCTTTTTTAAGGCAATCAGTTTCAATGGGTTTTTTTTATAAGTAAGATCAACTTGTCAGATTTTACAGTGTACATTACATCAGGCGAGTTTCCTGACTGTTGCTAGGGCAGCGAGTTTCTTTAAATTGTGTCTTTTGGAGCAAATCAGCTTTGAAAGGCTTTTGGAAACCTGATTTCTGAAGGATTGTGTGTCTGTTTTGTTGCCATGGAAGGGAACATATTCCTGACAATTAATAATGAGCCGAAAGCATCTGCCGACCGGCATCTAGCAGCCAAGAATTACCACTGTCACACAATTTCATGACAAGCTCAAAAAGACTGTAAAGTGCTACCTGCCAGTGAAAGTCATTCTGGCCAGTTCAAGTTTGACAGGAGTGTTAAAATGTGACCGATAAACAAGCTGAAGAGTTGACGTCAGCCACACTTGAAATCATACTTTGACAAGTGACACAAACGTGGGATTTTTCTCATCTTCAGACAACAGTTATGACTCAGAAACTTTCCTAAACTCTTATCTTCAGAAAGTCTTTGAGCAAAAACAGGTTTTACACACAGGTTTCGGAAATTCCACAAAGTATTCATGTTTTGGAAAATGGAATATGAAAACTTTACTTATCAGTGATAGATATCTGATGAAAATATTGATGATGGCTAGAGTGAAAAAAATAAACTGTATCAGAAGTTAATAGGTTACAGTAGATCCCTCTGCAATGAACAGAGATGGAAAAACTGACACATTGTTTGGGATCGTAGACGCACAGATGGAAGAAAAGTAGGAGAAATTACTATTCAGGACCCAAAACACTAAGACTACAGAAAGGACAGTTGATTTAGTTGATGAAACCAAGAGAATCGATAGACCACTAAAAATGTAACTCCTATACAAAACCTTTTGCTTTTCTCTGCTTTTGTTCTCTTTGGCCCCTCTCCTGTCACTCCCTGTGGCTTGGAAATCAATGGAATTGATTGGTTGGTTATCTTTAACATTTCACTTTTCAATTATTGTTGTAGGCCTCAAGAAATTACTAGATTCTCCAAATGTATAAATATGTAGCCACACTGAATAAAAAATGTTTTAACATTTTGTCAACTAATAAAGAGTCACATGTCCACAGTCTGGCCACACCTTTTACTCTAAATTTTGCCGAACCTCAGTAGTGGTGTTTATTTTTGAGTGCCTGCAGCTAGGCCAGGTATAGATTCCAAATCCAAAAAAGGAAATGTCTCTGAGGATCATCAAGGTTTCAATAGTGCTGGTACAGATATGTTAACTTTTACCACAACACTGGGAAGTGCCAAATAATCATAAATAGCCTGCTGCAGAGTAGCTCATTTAGACCTAAAAGTAATGTTGATAATTTTGACTTGACACTAAACATGTATTATGTTGTAGTAAACCACAAAATGTAAATTCATGTTATCGAAAGATGTCTGTCATATAAGACCGTCAAATTATCCAATGTTGGCATGCAGATGTCCTAAAACCTGGAGTTTTATGAAGCAGGAAATCTGGAGCAGACTGGACAACGTACACGCAAGTTACTTCAACTTCCTGTTGTCAGTAGGTGGCACTGTGACGAAACGCAATATTGGCTGATGAATGTCTTCAGGCCAGGACTCTTATCAAGCATTAAAAATCTGGGGCATACTGGACAAGGTATAGTCAATTCTGAACAACTTCCTGTTTTATGTTGAAATGCACAAAATGACTGCCGCACCATGAAAACTTGAACATGAAAAATCGTTAACGTCGTAAGATTGTACCGACCAAATTTTAAGTGGATGTAATTAACTGTCTAGAAGGATTATGTTTAAGTGCCACGCCTGGAAATGGGCAAAAATAAACTACAATTTCACATTAAACTAAAAATGGCTGACTTCCTGTTGGGTTTAGGGTATGGCTCCATGAGGCTTTTTTTCAAGTCTTGGGATGATACATGTGCCTACCAAATTTCATTCATCTCGGAGAAACACACTATGAGAGCTACTTCATAGAAATTTTATGGGGGCGCTATTGAGCCATTCTTTTCACCACCTCTGATGCATCTGTAAAGTCCTGTGAGTTTTTGAGCACCTTTGGCCCCTCAAACATGTAAGTTA
Organism: Epinephelus moara; assembly: GCF_006386435.1. Taxonomy (NCBI): domain Eukaryota; kingdom Metazoa; phylum Chordata; class Actinopteri; order Perciformes; family Serranidae; genus Epinephelus; species Epinephelus moara. The sequence continues at coordinate 34,636,897 of NC_065517.1, forward strand.
TTTGCATACATAATCATAATTCCTTACATCACAGTAGGGTCCCCACACCAGTCGGAGCTCGGGCCCTCACTTCCCTCTGGCTCCTGTGTTTACACTCTCGTCTGCCATCTAACTCAGAGTCACAGTAAGAGTCTGTCTCGGTTCAGCCGGAGGGGCCACCATGCTGCACGCTGCAGCACCAAGGTGAGAAAGCTCCCCTCTGATAAAGGGGGGATTACTGCAGAATGATGTTGGAGTGGTGGACATGAAAGAAGCGTAACACTGGGGAACATGTGCTCTTCACGGGGGATGGTTTCAATCCATCGCCATCGGGGTTATAGATGGGACTGTAAGTAATCCCCATAAGAGGAGGCCAGCACATTATTGCTCCTGGGGCAACAGCCGAAATCCTGCTGCAGTCAAAGGTGTCCTGGGTCAGAGATACAGTACAAGGTAAATGATAGTGTGTATCATAGGCTTTGTTGTGTTGAATTCCTGTGACATTGGAAGCTAAAATTATATGTGAGGAAACACCTTCTAGTCTCTGCATTGAGTGAGCTGACAAAATGTAATCAACCCCTAGAAACAAGTACAACTCTACTGAATTTCAAAATGTGTTTGACATATTCCAAACGCATTCACTGGATTTATTTGTAATTTTTTAAGTCTGGAAATATGCCATATTCTTACTCTGTGACAACTTCCCAACATAGTTGAAAGAGTTGTTAAGTTATATGCATTTTTGGACTGTTTATTTAGAAAACAAACATTTTCATATCATTAGAAAAAGACAAGAGATGACTGGTTGCTCTGTATATACAAGCGTAGATCAAAAGTTTGTGTCGGGTGCTTGTGGAGAACGGGAAATAACGAGATACACAGGAAAGCAATTTAGGCACTCACAAAAAAAAATATAGAGGAAACATGAAAAAACTGAGGAAGAAATTATTAAAAAGCCTTTATTGTAGTGGCAAAATTATTAAAAGAGCCAACATGTTTTGCAAGTCTTTGTCAGGGCTTTAAAAGAGTTTTGAAAGTGCCTGGAACATGACGGGATTCCCTTCCTGTCAATTTTCATATTGTTTATGCTATTTGGAGTGTAAAACTTTAAAGCTCAATATCTCAAAACCTCTCAGAACACAGGTAGAACCTTACAATTCTAAGGTGGGGATGTAACTTGTTTCTCCACAACACTGATTACATGCTATGATCTGTGTCACCCCGACCTGCAGACAAGAAGATATAAAGTGTTTCTGTAAATGCAATCCATTCATTTGTCGAAAAAAGGGTTGTGTATAAAATGAGTTTAACACAAAAATGTGACCTAAAGTTTAGGATAAATTAAGTTCTACTAAACGTGAAGAAAAAGAATGTTTAATGTAAATGCACCTTCAAGTAAAATTGTTATTGTCAGCCACGATTTCCAAGGTCAAGAATAAACTTTCAATCTAATTTTGAATATATTCAAATGAAGATGAAGAGTCTGTGCTGAGGCACAAAAACACTTTACAGTATGTGCTTTGCTTCTGTCCCTCGCATTCTATGATTAATGGTTTGCTTTTATATTCACAGTGATAACAGTCAAATGTGGACGAGGCAAAATTGCAGTAAAATGTTGACAGCTACAATCCATCAAAGCGACACTCGAAAATGTTTCAGCTATCTAGAACAGCAGTGAACATAATGTAGTGTCATCTGTTCAGGATCAAAAGGCGACGGCTTCTTTAGACTTCCTTTTTTCCACTGACGTTGTCTTGAAATGCTCCGCTGCTTCAAATGTTACAAACAAATCTGTGATATTTATGGAACCACGGTCGCTTCAAATGAAGCCAGTGCTGGCTAGAAAACACCATTTTTCCTTTCACAGTCAAAGTGCAATTTATTTTCCTGCAGTGTCCAGTTTTCACTGTAAACTCTGTTCAAAGATTTAAGATCCCTTCACACAACGACAAACAGCTACACACTCCTATCAAAGTCCACTGGGCTGATACTTAGCATGCTAACATCTCTGAACACACAAATTTGGGCATACAATATTTAATGTATTGTCACTGAGGTTTATTATTGGAAATCATTAACAAACATTTAAAAAGTTAACACCTGTCTTTTCTCTTGCGAACACCTCGGCTGCCTCGTCCTGCAGAGGATCGATACAATTTGAAAAGAGATAAGCCAATCACAGCTGACAGATAGATTTCCCTTCTCCCATAAATATCAGTCTGTGACAAGTATGAAGAAGTTAATCATGTTAGTGCAGCGCGGCCAGAGTGTCACATCTGTCCCACAGCGAACATTTAGGCCCAATACACAGTTAAAAAAACAGCACCTGGAAGAAGATCAGCTCTGCACTTTCTCTAGTGTTATGGTTGCTTGTAATGGTTGCTTAGCAACCTCAGATGCAACCTTTCTCCACACCCTTGAGAGGTGACACAGAATAGGCACAAGAGTCAGACAGAGCGCCCAACCTCACGTTTTCCAGGCAGTTAAAGATGCAGCATGTGTAATGTGTGAATATGTGAATTAGACAACATGATAAAATCTCACTCATCAAAAAGACTTTAATAGACAACAACATTTCAAACCATGAATTTCAATGCATTAGTCAATTGTATTAAATAACTTTAAAGCTCATTACTATATAATGACGAAAACTCTGTCTGTGTGTGTGTCTGTTCCATGTTTTTCTCCTCACTGACTTGGTCAATCCATGTGAAATTTGGCACAGTGGTAGAGGGTCATGGGAGGATGCCAATGAAGCAATATTACATCAATTGGCCAAAGGGGGGCGCTATAGCAACCGATTGAAATTGCAAACTTTGAATGGGCATAT
>NC_065517.1:34639821-34690238 GCF_006386435.1 Epinephelus moara
ACAAAATGGGGGCGCTAGAGAGCTAATTTCTTATCTAGGCCTAACCGCCATATGGATTTTTACTAAACTTGCTAAACTGCTTTATTTATATAGCACTTTACAACGACCACAGGTGAATCAAAGTGCTTCACAAGAGATTAAAAAACAATTAAAAACACATATAATTGTGCATTTCTGATATTGTCCTTGTATAGAGAGATGGGGGCGTGGCAGTTTGCTGACTGTAAATAGCGGGCATTTTCCTGTCAGTTTAGAATGCTGAACGTACACATGGTGGTCAGAACAAAATGACCAGTGTGCACATCATGAATCTTACGGTAAATTTGCATGTGCACATATTTTGTGCACAAAGAGAACATTTCTATGCACATATTAATAAATGAGGTCCTTTGTGTGTAATACACAGAATACAGAAAATAAAAGAATAGTTACAGCATATGTCGGTGAGACTGAAAAATACAGGGGATGACTTTTTGCCCACATATCTTCTCTATTAGCTCATCAAGAACTTCTTTGACACATCCTTTTTATTTTGGTTTAACTCTACTTCTCTTGCAGCTTGGAGGGCTCGCAGGAACACCTAAAACTGAGTTAATTTCTCATTATGACTTTCAAACCTGTAAATCATGACAGCTGCCTCTTTGCGTTTTACCCACAGTCATGATCCATCTTCAAAAGTTCCAATTGTGTCACCTTTGAGTTTACTTGGCAGAATTATCACCCCTGCTGGGTGATTAGTCCCACGCCTGAACACTGCTGAGCGGCCCCACTGAGTTTTCTACAGATTTGTGTCACTGTCGCAGGAGTGTTTCTTGAGGGAGATAAAATGATGCATTAGCATGTCTGCTAAATAAAAAAAGTCCTCAACTCTTTGTTCTGTCTGGCAGCCCTCTTACGTTCTGTAAAAACACACTTTCAATGATCAAAGTTTAAGTCTGTCATCACCTTTTAAACAAAAATAGTCAAAAAACACATAATATTTCAGAGTGAGGTTATTATTAGCATCAGTCATCAATGATTTAAGAGAAACAGAGGAGCATGAAACTGCAGAAACACTGCTGTTTAGCTTTTTCTGCTTCAAACTGAACAGTCACAACAACAACCTTGATGGTCACTTATTTAAATTTGAATTTGTTGCTCAGTGAATTTTTTAAGGGTCTTGTTTTTGTGCTGTCAACACCACAGATAACGTTCCATTCAACACCACTGTACTGGGATAGAGGCAGAAATCAGAGATGTATCTGTGAAAACTTAGGGCAAGTAACAGCCTAGAAGACAGTTACAGAGGTCTCATACATCCAGACAGCAGACTAGCATGTCGTCCTCCAGCATTTACATGTTTACACCTGACCTTATTTCAACTCAGCAGGTGTCATCTGTAACAATCCTGCCCGAATGTTTGATCATTCAGAGCACCTCACTCTCAGAGTGGCAGAACACACTCTGGACACTGTGCGTGGAGACGGAGCAGCAGAGCGCCGAGCGGAGTGAATGTGTGATTAACTTAACCGTTGGTTCATTCATGTAGAAATAAAACGCTCTGTTTCTTCCACCAACAGGGCTCTCATTTTAGTGTAGAGCGTCAGACTGAATTTACCAACGCACCATGTCAGGTCACTCACTCTCCGGGACCGCCAGTGTTACTTGAATAAGTAAACACTGACCAACGGGACCAGACTGGCCGACCCGTATGCTCTCACTCAGTGGATGGATGATGTCACAGGAAGCCAATCTTACAAAGGAGGACGACACTTGTTTGTTTTGCTATGGAAGCTAACGTTAGCTAATGTGCTAAGAAGTTAGCGTTCCAGAGAAATCCAATATTCCTCTTAATCCCTCCCCAGTTTCTGATGAGGTGGACATGATAACCCTTAATACACATAACCTTATTCATCCCTACAACAGGAAATACTTTTTCCCTAACCTGATATGAAGTGTGCGCTGCACATGTGAGCATTTTTGATGATGGCCTCCGTCCAGTCCTTTGGTCCTGTCACATTTAACCATCTTTGTTTTTGTTGACAGGCAGTGGCGGCTGGTTTTGAGCCATGACTCCTTCTATTCTGGCTCCCAGAATAGAAGACACAACAAGACAAACACATTTTAAGACTCCTATGTAGCCTACAGCCCTGTGGGGGAGAGGCAGCTTTACCTCCAGGAGATAACATGATGTCATTTTGATGTCGGCCCTTAAAGGGTCTATAACCAGTGGTTAATATTGCGACCCAACAGGTCGTATTTGGAGTTCCGGGTAGTGGATGGGTCAACAGAAACGGGACTTTCACGCAGGAGACCACAGTTTGTGTCCTGTGTCGAACAAAAAGTCAACACAAGTACATACTTCTTGTGTGAAACAAATGTACTTATTTTATATTTTTTGATTTTGTAAATCAAATCACATAGTGTTAGTGCCTAAACCCAATAATGCCACCACTATGTACACCACCACAACATTTCAGGTATTTAACCAGCACTGCTCACAATAAACTGCACCATGGACACTTTATAAACACCATTATAAGCTTACTGTCCCCCTTGTTGCTGTTTGCTGATTTTGCACATACAATCACTTGCACTAGATTTGCTCTCTTTAATCCACTGCTCATTTTCATTCACTGCTCATTATTATTATCTATTGCTGTTTCTTGTATTTTAGTATTTTCTTTTGCATGCCTAGTTTTCAAGTTTTAAGTTCTTAAGTTTAAATTTCGAAAAAAAAATTCTCCTTGACTGCTGTAACACTGATGACGTTCCTTTCTGTCCTCTCATCTTTTCACTATTTTGTTTTGGCCCTCCACCTCCAGCCCCCACATCACCATCATCAAAACACCAAACCGAGGGAATATGTTTATCACTGTGGCTCTTTATGAAGACACTTTTTGTTGGTTTAGACCTTTATCTGTACCTATGTTATGTTATGTGCAGCACAACATTTCTTTTAGATATTAATATTTGTTTGTGGGGTTTTAGCATAAAGCAGGAGGCCATGACATGGGGAGCCACTGTGACCTTCAAGAAACCTTTGCTGACACATACGCACCATAACTGGAGGTACAGTATATGTGCAGGTAAAGCTGATGTCAAGGGTAAATCCTCTTCTGCCTGTGAATGTTTATTCAGAAAATGCAAAGGAAAGAGCTATAAAAAGAAGGTCGAGAGCAGTTAGAGAGCACAAAGGCCCCCACAGAAAAAAAAGTGATGTGGATAGAGAGAAAGAGACATCCTACAAGACATGCAAAAGAAATAAACACCATTTTAACAGGGTATTGCGCCCTTTGCCTTTTACAAGACCTGCGCTCCGGAGGGGCGTTTGTCCATCATCTGCAGATCCACAACTGCCAATAAATCCCAGACAAGCTTTTCCTGCTGTCTGACACACAGTCAGCGCAGAAAGAGAGATGTTTTACAGTAAAACCACAACCGTGTAAAAGATCCGTCTGCCTCCCCTGGGGTGAAGGCTGGAACAATGCTGTCTCTTTCCTCTATGGACTCTCGAATACAGAGATCTTTACAGTGCGGCCATCGTACGAGCACATGTGGAGGGTAGTTTTCAGGGGCGATAACCTCTAACGGCTCTCACGGGGCCAGCTTGGGGCCAGATGTGATGGGTTTCACTTGAGCTACTTTTTAAAAGGAGATGTTGCTGGTGTTGTTTCAGTGGCGAGAGAACATGAAAGAACAAAGCCTGTTGACAGAGACCTGATGGAGTTGATTAGTTATGTCATAATCAATATATTTTCAGCAGTCAGAAGGAGATATTGTTTAAAGCATATGGTCTAAAGTCAAAGCAAACAGCAGGTTCAAAACTCATCATCTCGCAACAAGATGAAAAAACAATTACGATCCTCTGGTATATTGCAAGTTCAAAGTAACTAGAAACAGATATTGTGGTTCACTGAGGTCAGAGTTCAAGAAAGCTGACCTCTGCACGTCTTTAATGTACTCCACAGGAAGCTCTGCTCACCCAGCTGGACTTGGCAGGCCTTGTCCACTCGGCCACAGGTCGCTGATGGATACAAGTTTTACAGAGACACTGACGGTGGATGACGGAGGAAGAGAGACAGAGGGAAAGGTGGAAATTTGGTCAGGTCGGGGTGCTGTTGCTTTTGGAGAAAAGAAAAAGAGAAGATGAGAGCTGGAAAAGTGAAGGGAATTCTTTAATCCTGCTCCTCTCACCTGGGTGGAGCAGGGATTAGGGATTTGCCAAACAGGCCAGAGGACAGGACAGTCAAAGCTGCGGGGAGCTGAAAGAAGAGTACAAAGAGGGAGTGATGGCGGAGGATGTGGCAACATCTTTTCATCTCGGATCAGAGATGGCCCCTGAAAACCTCCCGCCTGAGCGAAAGAAAAGAGGGAAGGAGACGGAGGGGGAGGCAGAGGTCAGGGTGGGGGAGTGTGTGCTGACTAAGCCGTTCAAAAGGTCGTGTTATGAACTCATTGTTAACCTCTACATCCTGTAGGGAGGAGGACCGGGGCCTGGGAATCGTGTTGCAACCCAAAGAGCAGCTCTTATCCAGCCATAACTCAGCAGAGGACAGCGAAGTGTCAACGCTATCAGATAGCTTCTGGGGCGAACACTCCCCAATTTATTCCATTAGGCCTCTTTCTCCTGACTAGTAGCAATTTAGTCCTCACCTGTGGAAATGTTATTTTGAGTAGTTAAAATGTTAATTTAAGATATCTGTGAAACAGTTTTGACACGTTCCAAATATATTTTCATTATTATTTTAATAATAAATATCAGTAATTCCAACAATCTAAAATTTCCACATGTTGAAAAAAGGACTAGTGAAATGTAATCTCCCAATTCAGATATCAACAATTTCTGATATATCCAACATGTCAACACACTATTTCAGATATGTAGGCGTCATATCACTCAAGTACCACAATAGCCGGAATTATAATTATAATATTATTACTTTCATTAATGTTGTTGTAAGCTACTGTCATTACCGTCTGTCCTGCATCTCTCTCTGTCTNGTCGTATGCTGTAAAGCCCTGTGAGGCAAATTGTGATTTGTGACATTGGGCTTTATAAATAAAATTTAATTGATTGAATTGAAAGTACCAAATAGCCATTAGTAGACTTTTAAATCAACATAATGATTTTGGATATGTAGATATCTACAACCAGTGAAAATTGAGCTGTAGATATTGTTTATTGGAATTGAAACTAGTCAAAATTACATTATAGATATATCAACTTGGAATTCTAACACATCAGAATTTAATTATAGATATCTGTACTTGGGTTTTAATAGAAGTCAATGGTAAAAGTTGACTGGTTGTAATTGAGTAAAGGATATCTAAGATGAACATTTACATTAGTAAGAATTAAGAATTATCTTAAGTTCTAGATATCTGAAATTACATTCTCACCAGCCACAATTCCCATTTGACATATCAATAACTTAAATCTGACTTGTCAGAAATGTTGATGTCTATAATCAAGTTTAGGCTTTGATATCTGTAATGTAAGAACAGTTGTCGATCTTCAATGTACATTGCTTCAATTGAATTGTTGATATCAATAATTACCAGTTTGACTAGTGTAACTGAGTTGTAGATACGTTATGGATATGTCAACTTGAACTTAAAACAAGCCAAAATTTAATTATAGATATCTGTCATTGCGTTTGAATAGAAATCAATAGTAAAAATCGACTAGTGGAGATTAAGTGAAAGATATCTACAATGAACATTTATCGAGGATTATCTGAAATGCAATTTAAGATATCTGAAACTACATTCTTACTAGCTGCATTTCCAAGTTATTTTTATTTTTATTTATTTTATTCATATGCACAATGATAAAACAAGGATTGTATTTATTAATACAAGGACAAACAACTGTGCAGGAGAGGAAAAGAAGCCCAAAGGGACATATCATGTAATTTTGACTAGTTGCAAGTCTAATTATTGATATTGACAAATCAAATCATCACTTGTGAAAATGTTCATTGCTTTTACATTACTGATTTCAATTCAATTCTAGATATCTAAAGTACTGGCTCGTCAAAATCACATTATTGATATGTCAACTTGAAGTTATACCAAGCCAGACTTGAATAGAAGTCAACTGTACAAATTGACTACTTGTAATAAAGAGACAGATATCCACGATAAACATTTACACTAGTAAGACATTATTTTTCAACAAGAATGAACCCTTAGACGAGTGAGAAATGAACTGTAAATATCTTTCATTTGAATTGCTGCCAGTTAAAATGATGTAACAGATATGCTGGGATTCTACATCGTCAAAAAGAGCATGTGGATTTTTGTAATTACTATAACTGCTGCTGATTAAACATTAAAAGGACCTTTCACATTTTTCCTCCTTTGCTGATTGCATTACACTTTTTAATAGATTATCTCCATCTTAATTGTTCTTATTTCACTGATTTCTTGATGCACACAGCTGGTTATAAACATCAAGGGGTGTTTTGATGTAGGGAAACTGGGCCGATGTTGATTGGGTCTGAAGGATATGGCAGCAGGCCTCGTGTCAGGCCCCCTCAGGTGTCGAGACAGCAGCGGTTGTCGGGGGTTATCACCGGTCGAAATGCTAACAAGCACATCTGAGGACCCAGAGAGCTCAATAGCAATGATATTAATAACTCTGCAGCTCCATCCTCGCGGTCTATATTCTGAGCCGTATTAGTATTGGCTCTTATTGACAGTGTCGCTGCATCAAGACTAAATCAATAGCCAATCTACTGCACCGCATGGATCAGAAAACAAATCTAATAAGATATTCCAGGCAAGTCAGATTGTTTGAGAGTATTCAGTAGGTAAGTGCGGGGTGCTCAGAAGTACTTTTCCTTTTTAAGAGGCGGACACTGTCGCAGTGTCTGTCTGAAGCAGATGGTTGAGTAGACATCTGCTATCATCAGACTGAAGAGTGTGTCTGATATTTCCAACATCAAAAACACCTCTTCACTGCATTTATATTCTGCCTGCCACAGGTCGTATCCAGGGAAGAACACGTAGCATTTTCATTTTAAGAGACGAGTATCGGCTTCAGTTCTAGTCAAAGCAGCTTTTTGTCAATGCCACAGGTGCATTGTTGTGAAACAAGTACAGAGTCTGAAAATTCACATTATGTGGAGTTCCACTGTGTAAAGATATCAGATCATCTGACAGTATCTTAAAGGATTTATTTTATCCTTTTTTCCGGATAAGTCAATATTACTACTGTATGTTTATGAAGCAGATGGGTGATTTTTGTTTGACAGTATTGCTGGACCTGCCTCATCCACCATGGTACATATACGTACTATCCCAGACACCATATCTAGCAGACAGTATGCAAACCTGACAGAAATGCAGAATTATTTATGTTTAATAGTGAACATCATTAGTTTATACTGTTGTGACATTACGCCCCGGGGCAGTTCAGAATCATTTGTCATCAGTGACACATTTCACATTTCATTCTTTACACAAGGCAAAGAGAAGTGCTAATGTGCATGCTAATATGCTCATGATGGCAATTCTAATAAACTCATATTTGGCAGGTATAATGACTTTATTCATGTCTCAGTTTAACATCAACATTTGATAATAAGCATGAAACATAAAACAGCTGAGGCTGATGGGAGTGTTACTAACTTTACTGATATTTGGTCAGAAACCAGAATATTGGAAAAATTAAAACTCATCCTGAGGGGAACATGAATGTCCGTTCCAACTTTCATGACAATTCATCCAATAGTTGTTCAGACATTTCAACCTGCTGGTGGCGCTAGGAGAAAAGTCACAGCATGACCAACATCGTTCAGATTCATTCTCTGGGCACCGTGGATATCAGCACCAAATTTTTATGTCAAGTGAGAAATACGTCATGCTTCACCAACACCTAAACATCCCCTAACTGGAATAGCCATCCCTTCTTTCTATGATCATTGCATTATTCTTGATTGTCATCTATAAAGGTTAGCTAACAGGTACAGTAAATGGTAATTTTGATTTCCTACAATCTCCTTTCCACAGCTTTGGCCATCATTCTGCTGAACTGCTGAAATCTGGACAACATTACTACAAAGAAGTGGGACAGTCTGAGAAACACAAACAGTTATGCCATTATAAAGACATTACACAAACCCCAGTTTAGTTAAATTTATATAAAAGAATGGATTAAGGCAAATTTTAAAATTACCAAACCGTACCGCCCAATGTCCTGATTCAACTTTTACTGACTGTAGTTTTCTTATGCAAGATTATTACCAGCATTTTGGGTACATTTACTTTTGTGCGTTCACAATGCAACTAAACCCCGAGTATGTTCATATAACATATTGTCAGAGGTGGGTAGTAACTAGTTACATTTACTCAGTTACATTTACTTGAGTAACTTTTTGGATAAATTGTACTTTTCAGAGTAGTTTTAATGCAAAATACTTTTTACTTTTACTTGAGTTATATTGTTTTAAAGCAACAATACTCTTACTTGAGTACAATATTTGGCTACTCTATCCACCTCTGAGTACATAATTACATATATGTACAGTATATATAAGAATATATTTGTGTTTCTTGTGCCTTGATTTATGTTATGTTTGTAAAGATTTAATTTATGTTTGTTTTAGTTAAAGGGGTATCATTTAAAATACATGAATTTGCAGATTATTATTTTTGATTGATTGATTACGACAGTTACTCAGTACTTGAGTAGTTTTTTCACCAAATACTCTTTTACTCAAGTAATTATTTGGATGACTACTTTTTACTTTTACTCGAGTAATATTGTTCTAAAGTATCAGTACTCTTACTTGAGTACAATATTTGGCTACTCTACCCACCTCTGCATATTGTCATTCCCAACTTGTCAAATACTGACTCTTGGTCAGTGGCCTAACGCATCAAACTATGACCCTCTAGATACCCCTTTTGCATCTGTTTTGGACATTTAGGGATGGTCAGTTGCTGCTCATTAAATGCACATAGTCTCGTCTCAAATTAAACTTTCAATGTAGGTTTCCCTTTGTTTTTAGGTTATTTTGTTTTAGGTATGTGGTTAGATTTAGAAAAAAAGATCATAGTTTGTGGTAAAATAGGTACTTTTTACTAACTTAAGCGTACGTCATATGACATAAGTCTCATAAGTCAGCATCCTATGCAACAATGTTAAAATAACTCCCCACTTAGACTTTTGGTTGTAACACTAGACATGAAGAGCGGTCTCCTCGGTGAAAGTCCTGCATTTGTTTGACCCATCCATCCACGCTGACCACCACCCTACATGGACTTTGTCACCCAACACATTCTCACTCCAACCTCATCTCATATCGACGTTTGGTCATGGACTTTCCACATCAAGATATGACGTGCAAGGTACCCTGAGTGCGTTGGTTGTTGATGTTCTGGGACGCCGTGTCAGGAGGAAGTATACAGTGTGCAAACGATAGTTGTTCGGATCGTCAGATAGTGATGCGGCTTAATGCATTGCATAGAGAATGTGAAGGGAGCCTCGGTGCGTCGGTAACTGGCTTTGAGGGCCCAACAATTTGGGAGTGAGGATGGGTTGGTTTACAATCGATCTACTTTGTGGGTCCTACTTGACTTATTTCAGTTATTGTACCGTGTTCTCAGATCACAGCAATGACTTTGGTGAGTACAATGTTATCATAACTGATAGTATTGATGGGCGAAAAATGAGATAAAGTTGCAATGAACCAAAATTATCAAACCAGTTTTCGCTTCCGGTTTGATTGTAAAGCCAAACCCTGTTCTGTTCGCTAAATGTAACCATGTGTGTGTTGTTGAAGGATAAAAAGGTAACTTCACAGTGTTGCATCGAGGTAGTGCTTTTATTTTGAAAGAGGCTGTATGTAATCTGTACATTTCCAGTGAAAACAGCAGTGTATTTTGAAAACACACAATACATGTAACAGGCTGAAGTGGACACGGCGTCCCAGAATGTCAACAACCAACGTACCCAGGGTACCTTGCACGTCATATGTCCACTGTGAAAGTCATGCAGAGCTCACAGTGAGAATGTGTTGGACTCATCCTTTAAGTATGGCACAGTGGAACAATGGTGGTTCGTCCTCAAGTTAGGCGGCTCAAACTGATTTAAGGAAGGAAAAGTCTTTGCTCAGAACTTGGAAACTTGACTGACAAAATTTCGTCCTCTGGGCCTGAGAGCTGGAGTTGTCCACGATGCTCCCCCAGGGCACCATTAATTTCCACCGTACTGTTCCAGCCTGAAGACATCCACCCGGGAAAACAAACTTTCACTTTTCATGCAGGCAGCGCACATTTTCATTTTTACTGAACGTACATTTGTTACCCCCTCACATCCCTGTGTAATGAATGAGACACCTGAGTATGCACCAGACACCCTCTCACATCTTTTCCCTCTATAGTGTGACTCACCTCCTCAGTTCCTATCCTCCCTACCTGTCATCATGCCTTAAAATAAAAGGAGCCAGGAGCGAGTGATAAAAGAAACACACACGCTCCTCTTGACTTAAAACATGCTCACTGAAGCCCACGCACCATTACTGTATGGCACTCTGATTTATCTCATCTCTCATTCTGCCTCCGTAGCTCCCCCAAATTCACTGTGCCACATGCTCACACCCCCGCACACCCGAACATACTGCACAGGATCTACACACAATGATCATTCACAACTGTGTGTGCTCTGAATATGTTCAACATTTTTAAACTCATCCTGAGAACCTGTGTTTTTCAGCTTCCTCTCTTCAGTTGATCTCTCATCATGAGCTCTCACGAAGGCCAAATCCTGCTGTCTTCTTTAAGAACTACTTCAGTGATTTTAGTATTTCACTTCCATAAAACTGAGTGTCAGATTTAAGTAATTATGCTCCAAATTAAAGCAGCAAGGCCAAGACATTTTCCAAATACTCTCCGTGCTTGTTAAATGCCCATGTCTTCGAAATTTCACAGTACCTGCTTGTAACACAGAATATTAAACATGTGAAGCCCTCGCTGAGGTAACCTTGATGGCATCACGAGGGTGGCTTTATCGAGCTCCTTTCAGACATGGACTTGTCACGTAAATGTGACGGCAGTTTAACATGTTGCATAAGCAGCTGAGTCACTTTAACATCAAAGTCAAGATGGGAATTTTAACTTCTCTGACCTTGAAACATTTCACTTTAAGCTTCACACAAGCCTGAAGTGAATGCCGTCCGGTTAAAACAGAAGCATAAGGTTGAATACGCACAGAGGCACACTAATTGCATGTCATCTCTCGAATCATTAAACCTGCAACAACTGATTTTTTTGGCCACTTGGGGGCAGCAGAAACAATTGTTTTAAAGTACTTATGCTTACCTTTTAACGTAATTTCGTGAACATGCCTTAAAGAGCTATATGTAAGAAATCTAAAGCAAATAGTCGTAAAATCCTCCTAATATGTCACAGAGACTAAGGAATAATGTTCATATAACATACTGATCTCACCGACAACAATAGTACGGCCAGAATATTCGCATTTAAAAAAAAATGTACGGCCCGCAAATCATGTTTATGTTTTGAATTTGTGTTTTGGCCTGCTGAGCCACCCACCGCCGTCTACCAGTCACGCAGTCAGTAGAGTCTCAGTATCCGGGTTGCCAGTAGTTACGACTGAGCTACAATGGCTGACGGTGCGACTAAACCCAAACAACCTCGTTATGATTCCCAAAAACGCCAAGACAAAACTCGAGGCAAAGCGAGGGTCTGTATAGGAGATGCTATTGAACGGTGGAGACGGTTGAAAGCGGAGAAGAATTTGAAATCGGATGTCAAAGTGGCTACTCTTCTCCTCGACAGGTAAGCTTTAGCCAAAGTTGGCTAACTAGCATCATAGCTAGACGGGGATGGACATTTCGAATACTTTCAACTGTTATTAATTTTCGATCATACACTGTAGCCCACGTGCAGGTGGGTCATTGACCCGACTGATTTTTTTGAGAAACACGGACACGACTCGCGGCAGTATTTTGAATTTGAGTGCAGTAACCGTTTTGGCCACATTCTTACATACAGCGCCTTTAATAACAGATTCTGGAAATACGTATGGGATTAATTTTGACCATTTAACAGAAACACAAACCATCCAACGTTAACGGTAACCCAAACCGAAAATCATTTCAGAAAATCAGAGAGCACGACAATGTGACACGCAAAGAAATGTTATTTGCATCCAAAATCAATGACTCAGCATCACTGTTTTGCTTCTCTTTTGGTTTGTGTTTTATTACTTTTGGTTTGTGATTCTCAGTTCTTCTTTCCTAACTGCCAAAATACATGGAACATGTCTGCCACAGCAAGCCCATAGCAGAGCGTGTCCATTATGATCAACTGAAGCTGCTAAACTTACCACGAGTCGTGTACACCCATGTTGGCATTGTGCTGCTCATCTCTATTGTAATGCTATGTCCCAATTTTCATAGTGGCCTCTTGTCCATCTGCTTGTGATCTGGCACCTATAGGTGCTACCTTTTTATAAAGTCCTGGGGCCAGTTGCACAAAGCACCATAAGTTAAAGTCAGAGTTCAGGTTTCCTTGAGATAAATCTGTTGCCCAAAACATCCTTTAGCCTTCTCTGTAAGGTTTCCTGAAAATGTGAACTCAACAATTCCAAGTTTTTCTCATTATCTTGGTCTTGTACTGAAGGACTTGCTGAAAGTCTGTTAAACTGTTGAACCTGAGTAACATATGTAACGTACATATATGGTTTATAGAGATAAATAAGAAAAAAATAAGGCCTCCTGAGAGGAGTATTCCGTGACCAGGAGAACTCAATGGACATGCTTAATGATGAGCAAATGATTTTGTGCTGTAAATTTGACCTAAAGTTAGTATTTGATTGACCGTCCGGGATTGAATCACTCAACTTACCAAAGCTGCGCTCTTCCAACAATTAATGATTGCTCTGTGGTTTTATGCAACAGGATCTTTCCAGGCAGTTATTGGCAAGGTATTTCATGGAAGTATTAAGTGTCATACTGAAGGAGCCAACTTAAGGTGCTTTGTGCAACCAGCCCCTGATCTCTCCTGCGCACTGTGCCCAGGAACGTCCTGAACATCGCAAAATAACACGGTTACCTATCACACCACATGGAGTTACATCAGACACTCTGTTTACACACTGAATCCTTTAAATATAAAACTCTGTTATGTCATGTAAAGAAACCACTTGCCTATCAGCTGTTTGCTGATGGTGACATAACCACTAAGGGCATGAATACACAGGAGCACCTATGATGCCAGTAACCACTATGGGGAGTCCTTGCTTCCTACAATTGTAGCCAAGAGGAAGTAGGTTGTTATTAGTGTTCAGCTTTATGGTGATCTCCTACCAGCCAGCTGCCACATTATTTAGGTTTTTGGGGTGAAACGAGGACTCTACAAACCTGTGAATCAGTCGGTCCTCGTCAATTGCGACGCTTTCAATACCAACAACAGGAAAAAAATAGAGATGGGGCATTCCAACAAAAGTTCAGCTTAAGAAGGCATGCTATGTCCCATTGCTTTGTGCTGCTTCACTTGCGGCCAGTTAGGACGCTCCAGTCGAAAACAACGCAGTCACACAGGTTTGTGGCTAATGATTGCTCGTGTGACATTGAGTTAGGACATGTTAGGACGTGTAAGAGGACAATTTAGGCAGAGGGCAGTGTCTCGAGTCTGTACATTGTTGTCAGGAAAACCCTGAATAGTAAACCTTTTAACTGCAACATGTTTTCAGGTCGTTTCGATAAAGATCTTTGACCACACTGAAACTCTTAATCAGCGGAAAAACTGGTGGTATCTTGTAAACTTCAGACTTTTGTCCGAATAACTAAAAACCCATCACTTCAACAGATGTGTCAGATAATATTATACTCCTGTTTTCTCAGTCAGAGGATGACGACTCACAACTGGTCTCCATGTGTAGAATGGGTGGTGTGGGTAGAATCTTAAATATTACATCAGAAGTAGGATGTGCTTTACACAGCATGAACTCATTCAACATCAGCTCCTTTATTCCTTAATGGTTCCCCCTTTTGAAGCTTTTGATTAGCTTCATTACAGACGATGACTCAGATCAGATAAAAGGCATTCTTCCTCTCTCTTTGTTGTGTTTGAAGGTGTCCTGCTCATGAAGCACACTCCGTCACTTTCTGGAGCCGTTCCTTCCCCCACCCACTGCTCCATTCACGAGAAGGGGACATAAATTTCCTCTCTTGATCTCTGAGTGGTTTCAGAGGTAAAAAAAAAAAAGAAGTGCTCTGTAAATTCTGCTCCTCTCTTATTTACATTAGTGTGTCAGAGGTCCTTGCGCTAATTCGGCTGGTTCCAGTGTTTCTGGGCGGGGAGTACATCACTTCAGTTTGGGTTACTCATCCATTACCAAAGGCTGCTGGCCTTGAGGTTTGAAATTGTTTACACACTTGCCCAAACGTATCACAAGCCCTGTGTTTCTTCTTCTTCCCCTGGAGTCCTTCACAGGCTTCTGAGGCCACGCTCGCTTTCATCTGTGAATCCTTTGTGGCCAGTAACTTTCTAATTACATATTGTGAACTGTTGAAATAATATTACAACAGCGGGAGTGCTGTAATATACTGCCTGCGCGCTAATGCATTTTGATTTATGGTCTAACTAGTGTCATATTTTTTTAAGGGTGTCAGAATGTGTTCTTTTTACATTCTGATAACAGCAGTTGGCTGCTGGTTGCAAGTCACAAGAGTGGTGCACTTTAATTCACGTACTGCACTGCAGACCCAACCTGGCCCGCATGATATGTGGCCGGATCAGGGGAAATGCAACGGGACAGTAATGAAAGTTAAAGCAGCAGCAGGGTGGGGTAGAGATTGTGGATGAGTCCGACAACCACTGACTTTTTACCCAGGACGCTGGTGTTCACTTCCTGTAAGATTTTAAAGCCAACGCCTGTTTATTTTTTACTAAACCCAACTACGTGTGTTTGTTGTTGAAGGTAAAAAAAAAAAAGTCACTGCCCATTGGTCCGACATCCAATTGTTCCGACCATATTAAACCCATTGTTCCGAAGTCCCGTTGTTCCGAAATCATCATGATGCCCTGTGGTTAAGGTCTGGTTAGGTTTAGGCACAAAAACCACTTGGTTAGGGTCAGGAAAAGGTCATGGTGTGGGTTAAAATGAAAAAGAAAGTGACAAACACATAAGCCGTGAGCCTGCTCCGCCTCAAGCCTTTCCCAGCTGACCCAGAGCCGGTCGCGGCGCACCATCAAGGCAGAAATACGCCCGCCGGGAGCCGTTCAGCACCGCGGAGAGCTAATAGTTAGAGTTAATAACAGGAGGTTATGGTGTTTCATTCTCTCCTCTCTATGACACTTGTGTCTCGACCAGTAGCCTACTTTTGTTGCGTTTGCTGATCCTCTATGGTACACAAATACAGTAATAATCACATATCGGAACAACGGGACGTCGGACTAATGAGAGGTCGGAACAATGAGAGGTCGAAACAATGCTACTGCACCGAAGTTGACACGGTGTCCCAGAACGTCACCCAGAGTACCTTGTATCTTAACGTGGGAAGTCCATGACTAAATGTCAACATGTGACAAGGTCGGAGTGAGAATGTGTTGGCAGGTCAGATGAATTCAAATTCTGGCTGATGTAATTTAGTGGCATTGCTGGATTTAAAGTCACCATGGCTGTATAGAAGAGAAAACATTGAAAGCACAAAATTTCAGCATTCGTTCATGTTGTCACCACACAAATGGCTCTTTGGGTGGCCATGTTGGTCTGTTAGTCTGTCAGTTTATGTCCTCCACTTTGGTTCAGACTGAAATATCTCAGTACAGCCCAGTCGCCCGCAGAAAACGTTGTCATTGAATGTTTCTGCAAATCACAGTTACCTTAAATTTGTACGTTTTATACGTAACATGTCAATCTTTCTAATGTAGTCGCATGACACGTAGTATATGAGGTTACTTTGTTAATCAGAGGTGGAGGATTGTGGATGGTGTGACAATGAGACGCCTGCCAAGCTGCCGACTACTGTTGGACAACAACAAACAACAAAACCCAGTGTTTTTTAGCAAGTCAACGCTGTTTTTTCCACTGGGGATAGTGTCATGGAAAGCAGTTGTTTTTTACAGAGACATCGCTCGATCCCTGCCATGATAGTGCCACAAAAAGTGGCCTTTTTTGTCTGAAACACGTTTTTTTGTCGGGATAGTGCTATGAAAAGCGGCTGTTGAAATGTAAAGTTTCAACGTATCTGCTACATAATGACAAACAAGTTTAACATATACGTGGCATTGCAAAAACATACAATGCCAACATGTTTTTCTGGTGATTGGGTTGCTCACCGACTACCAAATTGATTGCCATGAAATCCAACACAGACATTCATGGTGCCCAGAGGATGTATCCTAATGCTTTTTGTGCTTCCATGAACATTCATGTTGCACCCAAAGCACAAAAAGTGAAAAAAAGAAAAAAATGTTTGATAACTAACTTTTAAAATGAGAAAGAAAAAGAGAGGAAAAAAATGTCACCACTGGGGGGAGCTGTGGCTGCGTTTAAAAAAAAAACAAAAAAACAACCTAAGCTGTGAACATGGCAAACATTTTCTAAACACCAGCATGTTAGCATTTAGCTCATAGCATCACTGTGCCTAAGAACAGCCTTGTAATGTTGTTGCTCATCAACCCAATCAATTATCAAAAAATGTGGGGGTGCTTTTCACTGCAGGCGTGCTTGACACGGCACAACACCAGCTGGACACGGAGGACGACCCGTTGGCAACAGCCTGAAGTCCGTCGTCACTAACTCTTAAGTAAGGGGAAGATCTAATGATGAATTTATGTAACGCAAGTATTAGTGTTTGATTAGTAACTGTAATGTGATTGCTGTATTTAGAGACAGTAGTGCCTTACACTACTCGTTACTGAAAAAAGCCATTTTTGGCGGTAACGCGTTACACCCAACGCTGGTAGTTTGGCAGGCGTCACACCCAGGTGACATGCCATCCACCATCCCTTCCATGTCCGGATGACAGTCAGCTGATACACTACTTAACTTCAGAAACGTTGATATGATGCATATGAAACATACAAACATTAACATATCCATGCTTTACAAAAAGTTACAATACAGACATTTTCTTCCCGTCTCTCGGCTGTGACACAACATTCTGCAGTGCTTGTCAGACAAATTCAGATTATGTGAAATGCAACTCACTCTATAGATACTAATGTTAAGCTCAGTATAGCAGCACGGACAGGAAATGATACCTTTGAAATACTGCATTTAGATTCATGTTTTTGAGCAAGAAAGCCACTAAGAGGCTGTTTCTAATGTATCTTGAGACGTGGACTAGAAAAAGGAAAAGGCCTTATGATATTTTTTCATATGAAGCATGACATGAACAGACTAACTCCATTAGGTTTTGCACTTCAAACCTTCTGTCGGCCATCACTGGTGGTGCCGTGATGGACGGACATTTGCAAGTACATGGTCAGGGTACTCTATTTAAAGGCCTCCCATAGGGTCTAAAATCAGAAATAGATATCCAGGACTTACTTTGATGGCTCACATTTCCAATATGTGATGGGCTGAGTGCCTTGTCAGAATAGCTCTGACTCCTTGAGATGAGAAATTTGCTCCAAGGTTCAGAATAAGGAGTGGGGGAATAAGAGAGGGCCCATTTTGTAGACCTCAGTATGAGGTATTTGAAGTTGAGATCTTAAAATGAGTCAGTAATGGAGGCTGTGACTTCACTTTCCTCCCCTAAGTATGTAAAAGCCCACTAAAGATACTACTCAGCGACTCCACCTTAAAATGTTGAAATACTTTTCACGGAGCCCTCGAAATGGAAACTTGATTGATGGTACATGAAACTTGAAGCGGCTCACGGCTTTCCAACCTGCATTAAAACCATGAAGGCTGAACTGTTTGACATCACAAACAATTGCGGCTGATTTGGTCCGAGCATTCAGCTCTCCGGGGAGAATAAACTGCATTTAAGTGACAAATTAACTAGTTGTAAAAAATTATGTAGCACTAATAAATGGAAGCGACACATTTTCTCTCCAATATCCGTGAAAGAAGGCGTCCCTCTCCACTTTGGATTGTGGCTCAGGAATCATGTTTTAATTGATGTGATTACCAGCCACTAAGAAATGTCACAGAAACTTTTAATTAAGTCGAGCCTGTAATTAAAAAAGGGGGAGAAAAGACACACTCCACTGGCAGCTGTAAGCCTGTCTGCCGCTGTGCCAGGGACATCAGGTCACTCTCAACCCACTTGATTATTGCTCAAATTGAAACCCACGTTTGATGTCTCTCAGCTTGTCAGTCCACATTAATCAACATGTACTTTATTGTGAATAAAAGAAAAATAGATCCACTGACATGGAAATGAGTGGTCTTCACATTCTTACAGTTTATGAATCAGTTTGTGATTAAATAAATGAATGTTATCCGTGGATTTCCGGTGCACGGTTCAAACATAGGCACAGATAAATACGGACTTAGCGGATAATGTATATTTAAAGGCTCTGCTTGTGAAATCCTTTTATTACAATCAAGAGAGGGTAGAAATGTCAGACACAGTCCCTGTCTCAAACACACAATAGCAGTTTACATTCCCCTGATTACAAAAGCCTTATGCCACCCTCAGTTTGTGTGGCTGTTGGTGGAAAACAGGCCAGACAGACAGAAAAGAAACCACTCTCATGGAGTTGTGCAAATGGCAAAGTTCTTTGCAATTCTTCTGACTTTCTCCAGAAAAGACTCTGGCCTACTTGGGGAAGAGAAGATTAGTAAAAGACAGAACATCCCACATGGACTTAGAGTGGTTTTCTTCCCCGTCGCAGTGCCCACAACTCGGTAATTGTCTTTGCATCCACGCTCTTAAGGGAAACGGGACAAACCCCACTCCAGCCCAGTGCTCTATTTATCCCAACTTTCAATCGGATGAAGGAATAATGTTCTAAGCAGCCTCAATCTTAGGGCTTAAGCGAGGGCGATTGGAGTCCCGGTGGCTTAACAGATGAGACCGACTGCTGAGTGACTGCATGTTTTTCCTCATTCCGTCGACCTGTAATCTGAACGTCCCTCAATTGAATGTGCAGTGCGGCCAAAACATTCTTACTACTATTAATATTAATGCTCACATTGATAATCAGATTAGAGAGTGGTGTTTGGGGGGAACTTAGTTATTGTGGCGTTAAGCAGCAGAGTGAAGAATGAATTTCTTTTCCAATATGAGCAGAGAGTTTTATCACCTGCGAGACAGTCGGGCTGCACAGTACGTTTGGGGGTGAACACTGATTCTACAGTAATTTATCACTCTCAACCCACTCAGCTGATAATATAGCTGATAACTGATAATTAAATTCAAGTTGCTCTTTTTTTGGATAAAAACAAAAACAAATAAATAGCACAAAAATACAATAAAAAATACATTAACTCACATTGACTCCAAGATTCCGGTACAGATTATGTACATTTTAAGAGTATTAATTTGTAAAAATTTCAGGTGTAAAAACAACATCTTCTGATAAAGCCCACTTTCAATTAAATCCCACCCACTTCTGGCATAAACTCCGCCCATTCTGAGTACAGATACAGATCACTTAGTTGGTTGAACAGATACAGACGGATAAAGAAAATGGTGTATTCACTCATCCCTAATAAACTGGCCCACCCCCCCTCCAAAAAAATGTAATTTAAAGTACACAATATTAAAGGGACAGTGCTCCCAAAAATGAAAATTCAGCCATTATCTACTCACCCATATGGCGAGGGAGGCTCTGGTGAAGTTTTAGAGTCTTCACAACACTTATGGAAATTAACATAATAGACATAAAAACATCATTTGAACTCTGTTTTTAGCCTCATTGTAGCCTGTAGCTCTAACTGCCTCTGTGTGCACTTGCGAGACCAGCGAAAGCCATGGAATACTCAACCGGATGTGACGTAGTTCCAAAACAGAAAAGAAAACATGGCTGAACCCGACAACGTAAAGCTAGTGCAGCAGCACCCAGAATTATATGACCAAACTTTAAAAGCCTACTGTGATGCTTCCAAGAAGGCGTACATATGGAATGCGATTAGCGCAGAGCTGGATGGAATACCAGGTAAGTAATATGAACGTTATGAATTGCTTTATTAGTTTAGCGAGCTATCTGGCCATAACATCGCCATAGCAACAATCACGTGTCACGAGTGTCTCATTTTGCCGTCGTGCCGTTCCGTCGGGCCGCTTGTTTATTTCTCCCGTTCCGTCCAGCAGATGTTTCCTGTCTGCCGCCTGCCTTCTGCCTGATTCCATGTGAATGCGGCATTATCCATAACGGCGAGGTTCACTAGTTAGCTAACGTTTACGTACTATTGAAACATATTGGGCAATTAAGTGTCATTATTCCAAATTTATTGACATTTTTTGGATTATTTACTTTTCAAGCAGGAGACTCTGACACACCTTCCACCTCAGCCAACCACCGACAAAAGTGCAGAGGGTGAGGCTAACGCCTCGAGCCATGCTACAACTGCTGCTGACTTAACGGCTACATACAATATATGTACAGTAGGAGGCGCCTTTGAGCTCTCTTAGACCTAAGGGGTACTTGGCCTGACAAATGTTGCAGACCCTTGAGCTACATCATAGAAGGATGCTGGTGATGGGCACATCTGGGTTATGCCGTACTGTGCGTTAGCATGTTCAGTGTGTTTACATCCACACACATACAACATATCCCATTTGGGTTTCTCGTCCAGGCTGCTTGTAAAACATCATCCCTGCAGTACTCTATTGCTTCGCCTCTATCCTGATTGACAGGTCTCGTCACTCACAAGATCACCATGCCCTAAAGCATACCCCTGCTTTATTGTCTGTTTTACTGTAAATGGGACCGTAATTTACAAAGTGAACATCATGCTGTATTGAAGAGGACTTCAAACTAGTGGTTGAGACCATAAACTCATTAGGAAAATGTTTACTGAGGTCATAAATTGAGTGAGACGAAGACTCACTCTCATTGACTTCAATACAATCAGACCAGTGGAGCACTTTCACATTGCCCTCACTTTTGTCCACTTTTTATTTTCTAATAGTCTATGAGAACACGTACTGGTGTCAGCATTTAACTCAGCCTCACAGAGCTACTGGCATGGCTGTAGACGTTTGTGTAAGCTTTGAGATGAAGGGTTGGAAATGTATATTGTCCTCTGTGTGTGTGTGTGTGTGTGTGTGTGTGTGTGTGACAGTAAAATATTTCTCCTTGATCAATAACAATAGTTGTAGTTCAGTAGTTTATCTCGGGTACAATAAGCTGCTGCCAGTGAAAAGTTATTGTTTCGCGACAGTCCTTGATCTCAACACAAACATTCCCATGAAAGCATTTCAGTTTCTTACCTCTGACCTCACACAGTTAAACTCCAGTGTTGACCATCTTCTTGGCATTAGAGAGCGGAAACTCAAAATGTTTTCCAGCTGTAAAGAACATTAATAAATCTCCACTTTGTAGTTTATCTTCCTCCATAAATTAGATTTTTAATATTGTGTGATGCAAGATAGCACATGCAAAAAATAAATCTGTTAATTTTGATTTACATTTAAACTTTGGCAAACATCAGGGGACGTCGACTCATATTTATCAGCTATGAATTATTTTTCTGATAAGCCTGGACTTGTCATTTGCTGACAGGCTGCATGCTGAGTAATTGTGTAGTTTTATTTTTTTATCATGACTGACTGACACGGTGTTCCTCGATTGATAAGTTTGCTCCCACGTCCACAGACAAAGACCAGGGAGCACATTGCCTCCAGGAAAGCCGATCTGCACTGGTCTGAGTATATATCATGTATCATATTGATTGTCTGAATGAGACGCTCATCACGTCTTTAAAGTCGAGGATCTTTTGAGCTGTTTTTCCTCACTAAGGTTAGCAATGTGCTGCAAACCAGTATTCTGTTTCCATTTCTGTTTATCCTACTTGTTTATTTCCTTCATCTCTGTAGGTTAGTGTTGGCATCAGGTCACCATTTTAAATGATGAATAAAGTATGGTTGCTTATAAATATGTTTGTACAGTTTTTATACCGTCAGTGCGTGTTCATGGTGAAGATGCCAGCATGCTGATGTTTAGCAGGCAATATTTAATCACCTTTGTTTCGCATGGTAGCATTTGCTAATAAGTAAACTGATATTGCCATTCCTAGAGCCTCACTGCTAGCATGGCTCAAAGACAAGATGATATCTGTAGAAGAATTTGGAAGTTTTAAGAACTTATCACAGACGTCACTGTACTAACGGCGCTTCACTGTCCTCCTAATAGGTGGACAGACACAAATGATTATGGACAATTTAGCTACAGACAGAGGGCAGCTTCTATTTCCTGAATCTGATGAAGAGCAGGCCTCTGTCTGACCTGGTCATGACACCTCTGCTGATTCTACAAAAGGCCACATCCAGCACCCATCAAACACCATCTCCATCAGCTACAAACCATCCCAAAGCAATCTCCCGCAGCCTGCTCCACCCTCTGACAACCGCAGCTGCCACTGATGCCTTTCCCCTTAAAGTTCAGCCTCAGACGACGTGAGGCATTCCTGCCTGTTTTAGTTTTGCTCCGCGTCGCTGCCGCAAAACAACCCGATCAGCACTCTGTGCAATTACTGAATAGACTGAGGAAGCAGCGGCTTGATTTAGCAGACGGCGGGGACTGCCATTTTCTATTATCTTTGGGTCTGTGATGATTTATGCCGCATGTGTGCTCGCCTCGCTTTCTCTCACACACACTTTCTCTTCTTCCCTCTCCTTCCTGTCTGTCTTTACCTCTCGTTCGCTTTTTCTCCACATGCTAATATCTCATCTTTTCTCCTTAGCGGGGCCCCTGACCCAAAGTCCACAATACCAGATGTCTGTACAAACTAAGCAGGAGGAAGTCCCAGCTACATGATATGAAGATGAAAGCTAAGATGGTGTTCGATAGCCCTCGTGCTGCGCTGCTGAAATAAACAAGAGGATGGAGGGCTGAAATATAAAAGTGTATGTGCCTTTTCTCCGAGGATTCCCACGCAAAGCAAATAATTTCACCCGTGATTGTTCCATATATGGTTACATACAGTACAGAAAGGACCCCAGTGTGTTAGGGACTCAGTATCACAAGACTGCAACAATGGCAAGCTGTTCTCCACTGCCCCGGGGAAAAGAGCACGCACTGCACTCTGTAATAAATCACATTTTTCTATTCTGTAATTAAAGTATCTAAGTACATACAGCTAAAAACAACAGAACGCCTAGGGAAGGGCATATTATGTTAATATTCATCACCACATTGCTACGTAGCACAGAATAAGATGACAAATAACGTATATGAGCCTACAATCAAAGCGGCCTAAATACATGGTGGGTACCGCTTCCTGGTTGGGAGAGGAGAGCTGCAGAAAGACACAGAGCTGAATTTAGCCAAAAGCGTTGACATACTAAAACCCTCCAGTAGCCACAAGACCTTCCATCCCGCTTCTCCCCAAACCCGACCCAGCAGGCCGTGCTGTTCCAGTAATTGAGTGAGTAATGGACTTATTCCGCTGAGTGGTTCTCTGGGTGTACTCAATACTGGGATGTAAATCCTGTGGCAAATGGCAGATTAGAGAGGGGAGGAACTTAAGGGAAATAAATAAAGGCGAAGAAAAAAGAAAGTACATGAACAAAAGAAAATCCATACAACAATTATTCCCACGCAGTAAATTCAGCTGAGGTCTCAGCTTGAGCCGTTTTCAGCAGCCTTCTGCTTAAAGGTCCAGTGTGGAAGATTTAGGGGGATATATCTGCAGAAATTGAATATTATGTAATAAATGTGTTTTCTTTGAGTTATAATCACCTGAAAATACGAATATTTATGTTTCTGTTACCTTAGAATGAGCTGTTTATTTCTACACGAGGAGCGGGTCCTCGTCTACAGAGATCTCCATGTGGCCAAACAACCTTTCAGAGTCAATTTCACTACTCATCATCACGTGACAGGGACGAGATGGAAAAAAGTCAACAAGAGCAGAATGAACAGGAGTCATAATAAAAATACTGAGTTAACAGTAAAGTCAGCAGCTATTCATTTCTGTCCACAGAGAACAGGAAATACATGCCTGTTAGTATGAACACGTGTTGTTTAATGTTAAGCATGTGAAGTAAAATGGATCGTTTGTTCAGGTAATATGATCACCATGCCAAGGCCCATTAGCGCATCAATGGTAATTCCCATTATGTGTTAGCATCAAGCTAACGGACTAAGTGCTACTTATTTGCCACATGGTTGTAGCAGTTAAAAGTAGAATTAAGTTTATTATCAAATAGGTTTTCAGTTACAAGGAACGGGCCTTGGTGTTTGGTGCGTACGATAAATATTAGGAGGAAATAATATTTAAGGCAAAGCACTGCAACAGTTTAAAGCATAAATATAGAGTAAAAAATTACAATAAAAAAATGTAATAATAATTTTAGCATTATGGTATACTGATTGAATATGTTTAGTTTTTATATATTAATATGAAGTTCTAAACACATTTTTCTTTATTATTTGCTGTGACACTTGGTGACACTTCGGCCACTGTAGTTGAGTTTTTAATATGAAACAGCTTTATTCAGCATTTTTACCGGTTTAAATCACAGTGCCCACTTGTTTGGGAGAGGAAAAGACCTCTGCCGATATTTTGGCTCCCAGTAAAATCCCCCTGAACATTTGGATCTTTAGTTATCAGAGAATAAAGGTGAGCAGACATTAGCAAATGGCCCATCTCCAATATGCCAAACAGCACAGGAGAAACACCGATTTTTATCATGAAACTGCTTTATTCAGTATTTTTACAGGTTTAAATCACCTGATTTGTTTGTTTTGGAGAGGAAGAGACCTCTGAGGATAATTCGGCTCCTGGTAAAATCTTCCTGAACATCTGGATCTTTAGTTGTCAGAGAATAAAGGTGAGCACACATTAGCAATGGCCCATCTCCAATATGCCAAACAGTATAGGAGAAACTCCGATTTTTATCATGAAACTGCTTTATTCAGTGTTTTTTATCAGTTTAAATCACCTGATTTGTTTGTTTGGAGAGGAGGAGACCTCTGTGGATAATTCGGCTCCTGGTACAAACCTCTTGGAGGCCTGGGTCAGAGATAAGGTGAGCACACATTAGCAGGTGCTAGGCTAACGGCCCATCTCTTACATGCTACACAGCATAGAAAAAAAATTGATGTCTTGAACGGTGAAAGAATTCTTACCAGGAGAAGCTTTAGTTGGTTGTAGTCTCTAATCCCCACCAGTAGGCGTCACTAAATCCTCCTATATCTCGCACACTGCTCGTTTAATCAGAGGAGTCCACTGTTCTGTCTGGATTTTGGAATTGCAGCAGCAAGACCGCATTTCTTCTATCTCCCATACCCACCTCTTGTTTGTCCCTCTGTCCAGACATGCCATCCTCTTGGACTCCTGCCACACATTTCACCAGTGGGACGCACTGATTGGACTAATCCGTTTTCTCCAAACGCACCATGCAGCCCAGATCCTCAAACAATTAGCGTGTACAATAAACCCATTATCCATAAATCCATCAGCTCCAACCGGAGTCCTCCCCTCAACACGGCCTTCTGTGCTTTCTTGTGGTTCTCTGTCACTATTAACTAACAACACATTGAGGTTTGGATTACCACACATCCTAATGACTGCACTCAACTTGTCTCATCATCTCTTTTTCCATCCACATCTCTTTCATCTCCGTATGAATCATTTGCCTTTTCTTCATATTTCTTCCACTCCGCCTCTCGTCTCAGCTGCCCAGCGACCACCCTGGTAAAACAGCAGGCCCTCACCATACACTTCACTGGAGGCATCCGCTGACTGAAATAATCCCTTTCCTCAAAACACACCATTCTGTCCAGATCCCCTCACAATTAGCAGCCAACGGCCAGATAGCCTGTAGTGAAAATAAGCGGCTCCGAGTCAAAACAAACACATGCAGGCGAAGGGTGCAGAAACCCACAGCAAGCCGCCAAGCGAAATATTTTCGGGCCGCCTTGTCATGCTGATGCTACAATGGAGATGGTAGCAGTGATCTCATCTGCTAAATATTGTTTTTGCCATGTAGGCTACGGGCTCTTTTTCCCCTTGTTCTGCACACACAAACGGCGTGTATTCTTTGCGCCAGGGCTATAAATTAATGTTTTTGTGGGAGCCTGTTGCTAGGGGCTGGAAAGGGTAGGGGAGTGAAGGAAGGGGGGCCAGTGGCCGGGGGCCAATTAAAATACAGATGTCTGACTGTCGGTGTAATTCCATTCAGCCATGATTTACATTTAGAACAGTCACCCAAGGCCTGCCACTCCACGCTCGCACAGGAAATCGAAGCTGACTCCAACCTAATGAGAAAAGTGAACCTCCCGAACTTTTACGAGACTCTCGTCTGAAAGGAGCCTTGCAACTTTGGCCATAATATGAAAGCCCTCTCAGCTAATCAACCATTGACAGGGGGGGACCTGTGCATTAGGAGCTCAGCAACCTATTTCACTTTGCGCTGCTGGCGTGAAAAATGTACGGCGGGAAAGTTGCCCTTTGTTAATACTCGAGCTTGGCAGCGTCTCCTAAGGATAATCTCTGTCAAACAGTTAACCTCATTTAGAGCAACATGTTTGAGAATGTATGTAGCTCATGATGAAGGATTTTACCGAGCTGAGGAGACCAAAAATATTCTGTAAAAATAAAAAAATGAAAAAATTGCATACCATATAAGTATTAGGCAACTTATTCCTTATTACACTACTTTTGTGTTACTTTGACCAAAATAAGTTCAGAAGAACTGATGTTGATTTTAAATGGTTGAGGGTCATGTTGTTTCACAGTAGCTCCAGTTTATTCCAGTTCATTTCAAATCCAGTGTTGTGCAGGTCTGATTCATTCATGTGTTCACATACAGTAGTTACCACTTAAGATTACAATTCTCTGCTTATATTAATAATAACAATACCTAATAATAGCCTAGACCTTTTAAAATAAAAAATATCCGGAGACACAGGGAGGTTCAGGCAGAGGATCAAAGTCTGATAATTTTGGGATATGGATCAATATTTATGGGCCCATAATATGAAAGAATAAACAAACGCTCAGGGTTAGCACAACAAACAGAATGGTGCCATTAAGTCACAATGAGGAGCACAAAATAAAACACCAGAGATGGAAGACCCACCTGCGGGTTCACCGTGTGTCGGTCGTCTAAAGCAACACCAGAGAGAGCTATACATAGCAACGGGACTGTGTGTTGGCGTTGCTCTGCAGTTGTAGAGGATGTGAATGGAGAAACATCCATCATATGCTAACATCACACAGATGTGCCGATCACAGGGATGAGGAAAAAACAAATTGCTTTCAAACAGACTTTGGGCCCATGAGCAGAACGCGATACATTGTAGACGTCGCAGGTGTATGAATGGAAACACATTGAGCATGATAATGCACCAGCGCCCTTCTAGGCCTATAATGTAGCATATAATAAAATGACTACACACAACAAGCATCGGGGGAAATTTTTTCTGTTGCTGAAAAATGAAAACAATAACAGCTCATTTTGGGTGGCAACACATTGCATGACATTGCAGATGTAATCATATTACATGAAACCCTGTTGGTAACACATTTCATTACTCTGTTACTGCTAAAACCTAATAAATGACAGTAATGTGTTACTTCTGTTATTTTGTAACCCGTTACCCCAACACTGATTCTCATGACTCAAACCACAGCATTACACAATATGTACAACCTCTATTTCTGCCTGCCTCCTCCAAGACAGGATATTCATGACATGTGATGGAGAGAGCACAGTGGGGTGTGTGCAGATTTGTTAAATGTGGGAAAACTCACTAAAAGTAGGTGATAGAGGCGGGGTTCACCCTGGACAGGTCACCAGACTATCACAGGGCTGACACATAGACACAGACAACCATTCACACTCACATTCACACCTACGGATAATTTAGAGTCACCAGTTAACCTGCATGTTTTTGGACTGTGGGAGGAAGTGAGACCATTGCACCACCATGCCGCCCACTGACATGGTGACACACTCCTGTCTGTGCAGTACATATGTAGCTGGAGCCAGCAGCTGGTTAGTGTAGCTTAGCATAAATGCTGGAAAAAGCTAGCCTGGCTCTATGCAGTGGAAATAAAACCCATCTACCAGCACCTTTAAAAGCTCTGTAATTTAAAAATGTCTTGGCTGGGGACTCTCTGGAGTCTCTGCTGGTTGCCTAGTTACTGGTCCAAGTCAAAAAATAGTCCATCCCCGAGAAATGGCAAACTGTCGTTTTAACACCTTGAGATATAAAAAGTTTGTCAGTAAGCTTTGAAGGAGCTGGTTAACAGATTTTGTGGCCTTCTGACAGAGCCGGGCTCGCTGTTTCCCCCACTTCCCTTCTTTGTGCAAAGCTAAGCTAACTGGCTGTATATTCATATTCAGCAGCTTCAGACATGAAGGTGGTATCAATCTTCTAATCAAACTCTCTGCAAGAGAGCAAACAAGCATATTTCCCAAAATGTTATTGACCTTTCTGCTAGTTTCTAGCAGCAGAAGTGCTTTTTTGCACATGTGTACTGTTGTAAAGTCACTTGTGTTGTAGTTCGCCAACAAGAATCCAGTTCCTCATTACTGTGGAGTGATGCTTTGACTTTCATAGGCACTTAGTCCCAGCATTCATTTGGTCCGAACAAGACATAAAGCTCTGTGAGAACACGCTGTGCCGGGCTCGTCAATAACAGTAATCCTGTATATGGACGAGAACAGGATATGTTCTGTCCACGGCAATAATTCACAACTTTCTTTACCGTCTGCTGCTTTATATCAGTGCTTTACTGTAATATCCCTGTCCGGCCAAAGCAGTCTCATCGTTTACACCCAACCTCCCTGTGCAAATCAGCTCTGGCTTTTGATTCCCATTTTATAAGGAAAGGTCAGTACAGCAGTGATTTATAATACGTTCTTCTGTAAATTCAACACGGTAATCCATCAACACAAAAGAAAAGAGAGCTCTGTAATAAACATTTGCCTCCTCAGGAGCCTGTGAGTGAATACACAGGAGGGGTTTTATTTATATGCAAGTGAGACTGAGAAATATATTTGAAACTCAACAAAATAGTCTGCACAGGAAAGCCGGCAAAGCTCCCGAAATCATCTGTGCAGACAAAAACAAAAGAAGCCTGGCCAGTTTGGGAGACTTACTGCTTTGTTTTGGACATCTGTTTATTAATTTTCGAGCTCCCTCTTATCTGCTTTAGAAAGTCCCCAATTCAATGCATGAGCAGCCGTCAGTGTTGGAGTTTCCAGCCATTCTTCTGCGGCTCATCCAGCTGTAATAAACAGGATACTCTCTTTGGACAATGCAGTCTGGCAGCAGACTCTTGTCCACTCGTCCCTGAGGAGTTCATCTGTGGCACGAGTACTTTCTACTCTTCATGGTCAAGATGTGCGAGTCATGCTCAGAAACACACAATGCTGTTGGAATTCTGTGCTCGCTCTCAAACAATACCTCTGACCTAACCCCTGCTGTAAATCATCTGGGGCTCTGACTTGATGTGGAGAACAAAGAGGGGGGACCTTGCGTGGTATTTTCTCCTCAGTCAGGGGAGGGAAGCTGAAGTTGCTCGCCAAGCTTCTGCACTTATAAAAGAGGAAACTGTAAAAGTTGTGGAACTTTTTTTCCGGGCCCCTTCGCTGCAGAAATTACCTCTTGTAAGATTTTCCCTGTGTTGCACATTCCTGCGTGTGGGCGGCTTGTGGGATTAATGCAAACGGGTGACTTGTCTTATTGATCAAGGAGGAGAGCGGCTTCATTGCGGAAAGCCAATCTCCGAACATAATATGACCCTTTGGATGGAAGAAGCGAGGCCCGCTTTGGCACCGTATCCCACATCTGAGCCCTCAAGCGTGGGCCCTGTTTCCCCCCTTTTGGCTCTCCCTGCGCCACGCCACACAGCGTGGGGCGGCTGAGACGGACAGACAGCGACGGCGGTGAGAGAGGGCGGCAGGGAGGCACTTGTGAGGCGAGCCTCGTCTCTAATAAAAGGGGTGATCAAACATGTTCTTTGCCTGTGAAAGAAAATATTATGCTAGAGAACGGCAGAACAGGGTGACGTCGGAGGGGAAGAGCGAGTTCGATGCCAATTTTGTCCTCCAATGCGATCACTATGATTCAGTTTCAGGGATGGCTGCGGGAAATTAAAAACAAATGTGGTGCTTTTGATGCGCCACCCCTCAAGGATCTCTCTCCTCTCTCTGTCTTTCTGCTTCTTTCAGCTCCTCTTGCTCTTGATTCTTTCCTGGCTGCTCTTGAAGATGGAAACTCGCATTCCTCACATCCCACCAGAAGCAACAAGGCCACTCCAAAACACACATGTTCCCATAAACAAGTACACAAAGACTTTCTCTCATCTCAGGCAGTCAGACGGACTGTACAAACAAACAGAATAACCATGGAGACAAACTCTTTCTACCCCCTCTCTGGGTTCGAGTAGGAAGTGCGTGAGCGGAGGAATTACCCTGTCATTTTATTGTTGACATTCTTGAGCTGTCGTGGTGACAGTCTGAGCAGGTAGCTTGAATTTATTCAAGTCATTTGATGACTGGAGGTCACGTGGCAGAAGAACAGCTTCCAATGCTTCCTCCTATAACGACTCCATGTTTGTGCATCTATATTGTCAACACATTTTCTCTGTGCAAACACACACCCAGCTGACTCTGCAGGACTGCGGTGATGATGCATTCTCCGAGGCAGGGACACATGTGTGCGGGGGAGCTGACTGGCGTTCAGCGCACAGCGGGATGACATCATCCCCAGGGCGCTAATGATTGGGTGACCTCCTCCCGCTGGCTACGCCGCCTGCCGAGCAGATGCATATCAGACTGCTTCCTCACCAGGCCTCCTCTGTGCGACTACTGTACTTACTTCTCGACGGCATTAAGTCGAGGGCCGGCTCGGGAAAACCCGACGCAGCCGAGCCAAACAGCGCTCCACATAAGACCGAATTATCTCTGCAATCTGAATCCAATTAACAGCAAACCCACACAGAGTTCAAGCGCCAGAAGGGGACAGATGAGGAGGAAGGAGGGTGTGTGTGTGTGTGTGTGTGAGCGCTGGAGATATCGGGGAGATGAAACAGCAGGAGAGAAACAAATTACACCATCTTTCCTTCGTTTTATTGAGAATTCTTGTGCCCCTTTTGTGACATTCAACAATAGCTTTGTTCTCCGAGAAGGGGAAGGTGGCGAGGCTCACCTTTATCTGCTGAATTCACAATTCCCTGACAGCACCAAAATGGCAAGAAAGAATCCCCCTCCACCCCCTCCTTCCTTTATTTAATCTCATTTTTCACTCACGTAGGGTCACCGGAGTAGCAGGGAATCACTCCTCGCCCGATGCCAGGGAAATTTAAACAAAGACGTGTTTGCATGCAAGTTTTTTTTTTTTTTCAGTTCCTTTATCCTCTGTTCATACAAGGACATGGCCATCACACACAGAAGACGTTGAATAGACGAGGCAGTGACAGCCGGGGCTCGAATGTGCTGCGGCAGGATATGGTAATGTGAACCAAATGAGTCTCATGCGCATGGTGAGTGGCCCTCGAGACAGATCCCTTCCTATGAAAAGGGTGTTGAAACATACAGTAATTGCTTTCAGTGTCGTTTGGCAGCGGAGCACCTCCTGACTTCAGGAGCTTTTTATAGACAGGGTAATTCTCCATTATTCTGCCAACGTTACATTTCAAACGAGAGGGGAGAGGACAGGGAGGAACCGGGCGGCGGCGCACACTTAAAAACTTGAGAAGTGATAAAAACAAATGGGGAACCAGGGGGAAGACTTCCAATGGAAATAATTCATGTACTAGTTTGGTCATGGCACAGACAAGGCATTGTGACTCAGGACCAAAGGGAGGTTTATTTTTTCTTTTCTTTTTTCCCATAGAAATCTAATAAACCATTTTAACCCTTTAAAAATGGACATCCAGTGGACGGCTGCTGCAGATCATTGTTTGCATGATCCCGTTTAGATAGATCTGAAATAAAAACCATTATAGCGAGAATGTTCATTCTTTTTGCAGCAGAAAGCTTCTGTCTTCCATCACGTTAAGACCTCGCTTTACCTGACCTAACATGAGGTGCAAATAATAAGGCCCCGTAATGGTCACTGGAGATTGTTTGCATAATCCTGTACACATTGATCTAAAATATAAACAATAATAGCTAGAACTACGGATGAGAGGGAACACCGTTACCTGTACCTGTATCTGTTCAACCAACTAAATTATCTGTATCTTTATCTGTGCTTGGAATGGGCGGAGTTTAAGACAGAAGTGGATGGCGCCTAACCGGAAGTTGTTATTTAAAGCTTGATATGAATATGATTTGATCAGAAGTTGATCTTTATTATTCATAAGAAAACTATTTACAGAACGACCTCAGCGTTGTTTTACATTCTTTTTGATCACAGTTTATTACAAGTACAAATAATGGCACAATTTACTCATATGATACTTGTACATTATCAGTGATGGATACTTGTTTCATCCAAGTACTCGGCTTGACTCTAGCAAGAACATTCTCTTTCTTTGCAACAGAAAGCTAAGGCTTCATTATGTCATTATCTTGTTTACCTTACCTTAGGTGCAGTGCAACCTTAATATTGTGCTGTAATTACACCAGATGGCCATAGAAGGCAATTGTTTGCATAATCCTGTATATATATTGATCTTAAATCAAAACTGTAATTGATAGAACATTGATTCTTTTGCAGCAGAAAGCTAAGGCTTCTGTCTTCTGTGTCATCACATCATTACCTTACAGTACCTTACCTTATCTAAGTGTTGTCACGGTACCAATTTTGGGACCCAATTGGTACGATACCAGTGAAAGTATCACGGTTCTGAGTAGTATCACGATACCACAGCAAAAATTAGGCAGATTAGGCTAAGATCATTTATAAGAAGATAAATCACTTTTCTATAATACATCACTGATATTTCAATGGAATAAATTACTTATTGACTTATTCATACTTCAAAAACAGCATCAATAAGTGATTAACATAGGGGGGATCAAAATAAAATAAATAAATAAAATAAAAATCAACCAGCCACCCTCCTCCCCTGACAAGTAAAGAACAGTCCCTAAAGTGCGGTGAGGTTTGTGGACCGTTACCTGCCACAAAGAGAGAAATATGAACGACTCGTTTCTCCTCTGACACGTCACATACCTGTGTGCTGCCACGGCTCGGCTGTTCAGGTACTTTTGGACAGTCATGACACCAAGAAGAGGAAATTACTGGACCTGGAGCCGGGCTTCTTGGTCGTTGGTAAGCCGTTATCTTGCGCCACGGAGCACTATGGCCGTCGTATTTGACAGCGCCGTATTCCTGTCTGTGTCTGTGACCCCGGTTCAACCCACAACCGACAGGATTCGCCTTTCGTTTCTGCTGCTGGTTGAAATCTGTACTCGCACAGCGTGCTGAATGATTTCTTATGCTCGCACAAAACTATTTTTAGTCGCAAATGCGAGTAAAATGCTCGCATGTAGATTTCTATAGTAGAAAACAAATCACTGTAAACAAATCTAGCCTACAAGTAAAAATAAATAAATAATAACTTTCACCGCTTAAAGATACTCAATAGCTCAGCTAATACCTGAAATGTCACTGGATACAAACCACTGCAGCAGCATACTGAATGCCAGGTGGCCAGCACGTGCCGTTATTGGACGGCGCATGGGCACTCACGCTCTTGCGATTAGACTTTTGAACTTATCCCACAGTAGTGGTACCATGAGGTACCGTAGTACTACGGTACTCCAACATTATGGTATCATATGTACAGTCGTGTTTAAGTACCGCAGTCTACCGTTGGTACCAGTATACCATGCAACACTACCGTATGTGCTCTAATTATGCTGGAGATCATTGTTTGCATAATTCTGTATATATCTATCTAAAATGTAAACCATAATTGCTGTAACATTTATGCTTCATGCAGCAGAAAGCTAAGGCTTCTGTCTTCCGCATCATCATGTTACGACCTTACGATACCTTACCCAACATGCAGTGCAAACATCGTATTTTGCCGTAATTAGGCTGGAAGTTCCTTGTAGTGGTCGTGCGAGATTGTTCTTTGCATAATCCTGTTATATCAATCTAAAATAAAAACCATAATAGCTAGAACATTGATTCTTTCTGTAGCAGAGATCTAAGGCTTCTGTCTTTCCTGTCATCACATCATGACCTGAAGTTATCTTCCATTAAGTGCCCTGCAAATGTTGTATTTTGCTGTAATTACACCAGAATTTTCCCATAATGGCTGGGGGTTATTATTGTTTGCATAATCCTGTATATATCGATTTTAAAATAAAAAGCATATAGAAAGAATAGTAATAGCTGGAACATTGATTCTTTCTGTAGCAGAGATCTAAGGCGTGTCATCACATCATGACCTGAAATTATCTTCCATTAAAGCTAAGGGTTCTGTCCTCTGTGTCATCATGTTGTATGCTCGTAATGACATTGTTGCACTATGATACATGTGGCGCAAAACCATGCGAAAGTGCACAGTGGTGCCAGAGAAACCAGCGAAACCATTTAAACAACTGTGCACTTTGCACTTCTGCATTTAAAAGTCTTTTGGATCAAAATGATTTATGTTTTTATTTTGTAAAATCTGATGACCAAATGTCCTATTTTTGTATTTTTCATTTTTTTTTTTGGATTACACAATTTCAGTATTTCTTTCAAATGTTATGGTTTATTGACTTACATAACCTTTTAGCTTAAGTTGTGCAGGTTTGAGAGATATGAAGCTTTTAAAGTGACTCCAACAAATGACCTCACAATAAGCAAAAATATCAATGCAGGCACTGGCAGTCATTTCTATTGCAGAGTTCAAAGGGTTAAAGGAGCAGTAGGAGCCGTGGCGATTTTACTGCGAGGTGCAAAGGTAACAAACACGGAGATAAGTACAGCAAACATGGCCGCCTCCTGCCTCCTAGCTCTGAATTATTAAAGGGCTGCAGGGAAACAGCAGCCGGCGAGTCAAGCAAATGAAAAGCATTTAATGTGAGTTCTGTGAAGCAGCTTTTCCCTCGTCTTTTCCGTATCTCTGACACGCATCTGAGAACTCCCGCGTCGACTGTCTCCAGACGGAGTGAGTGTCAGTCTCCTTTTCATGGCGAACTGATTTGCGGTGAGATTTTGACACATGAATCCACGAATCAGCCAGGCAGACCGACAGGTTGCTGACGAATGAAGTGCCTCCACTCCTCCTCCGGCTTCACAATCTCAGATGCCTCACCTCGTGAAGACCACCTGTATGGTTCCAATCATAATGCAGTCGGCTTTAGAATAATGTCAGTGGTTAGCACAACATCTCAGCGCGGCTTGAAAGAGAAAGTCTTGCTGCACATCATAACTTTGTGGTTCAGGCCTGGTAAATGTCACCATGTGTCACTGTGCAGAGGGTTTTAGCTGCAGGGCTGCAGGGGCGTCACTCTTAGGTTTTAGTATTCAGTTTAAAACCTTGTTTACATGTTTTATTCTTTTTCCTTACCCACGATTTTCTCCACACTACTCTGGTTCCCCAGAAATGACACTGAAGTATTCTTTTTTTTTTTTTTTTTTTTTAAAGAATGACATCAGAAGAGGAGAGGAGAAATGCCTGGCAGCTTCCTCTGAGGCTGCGGTCATGGCTGAGTGAAGTGCAGACTGGGAGCCAGGAGGCAGGAGGCAGGAGGAGACACCAGAGTGGCACGTTCGACACTTTTTATCAAGTTCTACACACAGATACTGAGGCAGATAGATACTGCTGAGAGATGGACAGACAGATAAACAGGCTGTCTCCGCTGTGGTATGCGTACGGTGTTACATTTACAAATTCAATAATGGTATTTTTTCCAATATAACGGTTACAGCTCTGCAAAGAATGTGCCGTACATGGAAACATGAGAGCGACTGATCTCATGTCAGTAAGTGCCTCACGTCTCAGTGGCCTGTACACATGTCCTAAATCCAAACTTTGTACAAACCTACGCAGGTTTTGAATATTCAGTGGTGTTCACACTGAAAAAGTGCTATAATGAAGTGCAGTTATTATAGGTTTGTGGTTTTTTTAGGAATGTCAAAATAACGCCTTAATGTTGATTAATTAATCACAGAAAAAATATCCAAAGAAATTAAATTAACATTCCGTGGTGCCCTTTGACCTGGTGCATCAGTGAAGGCCAAAGAGGCAGACAAGCCCACTGCTTTCAAAAATTCCCAGATGGAACTGTTGATAGGAGCACCGTTCTCTGCGGTTTCTGCACGAGGGATTTTTCGTACCATCAGAGAACTTTAACCCTGAAATATCACCACAACACAAAGCATTTAGCAGCATACCCGGAGGTCTGAGCTAGCACAGCCTCTGATGCTAACACTAGCAGCCAGCCTCGTCGAGCTCTGACTGACTCACTAACTCACTAACAAACTGGACTGCAGACCAGTTTGGGCGGTAGAGGACAGGGGGACAACTGTGTCCAAAATCCAGCAGCTTTATGACACATCTGCCAAAATATATTTAAACTGAACTTTTTAAAATACCATCACAGCAAAAGTTGATGGATGCGATTAATTAAGATTAATTAATCACAGAGCATGTAATTAATTAGATTAATTTCTTTTCTTTATTTTTATTTTGTTTTAATTTTTGTATTCAGGTCCGTTTCAGTCCAGAAAAGGTTTGCTCATTTCAGTTTAGTTTATTTTTTTCAGTTTATTTATTTATAATAAATGTTAAGTTTTGTTTAGTTTTTATAAGTTTAAGTTTGTTTTTATTATAATAAACGGGTATTTGTCAGGGCAAGATTTAAAAGTTCAGTACAACAATACAAATTTTTTTTTTTTTTTTTTTTACAACTTTTACATAAAATTTTGAAGCCAGCTGTGAAGCTGTATGCAAGAAGTGTCAGCAGCGTCTGCACTGTTTAAGGAAGCTCTCTCACTTTCATACTGACGAACCATTCTGACCATGTTTTATCGTGCTTTTATTGAATCTGTTTTATCTGTTTCTTTGGTGTCATGGTTCGGTCTCACATCTTTAAAAGAGAAGAATGCCTTGAACCAAACTGTCAAATGGTCCTGTTGTTTGATTGGTGAGTTTCAACTTTCCCCAACATCCCTGTATTCCAGACAGTTACAGAGGATTGCTCTCTCTATTTTAAATGATGACTCTCACCCTTTGAGCTGTGAATTCCAGCTTCTCCCCTCCAGACGGAGGTATTTGGTCCCTAAATTTAAGACCAAACGCTATCAGAACAGTTTTATTCCTGCTGCCATCATTGAGCTGAATAAGCAGTAACTATGCACACCTTGCACATGACTTATTTATTTATTTATTTCCATTGTGTAGCCAAGAATCTGGGTTATTTTATTATATTTATGATATCCTTGGATCAATAGCTACTTTTTATCTTGGTAACGTTGTGTCTTAGGAAATCTGTGTGTTTATTGGTGTAGCCTTGAGCTATGGAGCACTTTTATCTTTGTCATGTTTTTCTCTTTTGGTTGTTATGGTTAATGTTGTACTGTATGTATGGGTGAATGGATGTCAACTCACTGCAAAACAAATCTACCTACGGGTATGAATAAAGTAACCTAACCTAACTCAACACTTTGTGAAGGCAGCTGACTCACAGTCATGTCAACATCTCAGTCTCTATGAACATAAGCACCGTCTCCTCCTGATGCTTGTTGTGTTGAAAGATTTGACCAAACTGCCAAAGACTAAAACTTCAGGAATTTCCTGTGTATTTTTATTTGATTTTGTTTAGTTTTGCAATTACACAGTATAGTTTTTTTTAATTTTTTTTTTAAATCTAGCTTCTATGTAAATTTCAGCTCACTAAAATGTTTTTTCCCACTGAGTTTAAGTTTTTAGTTTAGTTTTATTAACTATAAAACCTTGCTCACACTACAGCTGGTTTTT
This sequence comes from Epinephelus moara, assembly GCF_006386435.1. Taxonomy (NCBI): domain Eukaryota; kingdom Metazoa; phylum Chordata; class Actinopteri; order Perciformes; family Serranidae; genus Epinephelus; species Epinephelus moara. The sequence continues at coordinate 34,677,794 of NC_065517.1, forward strand.
GAATGTGCCGTCACTGCTCTACAATGCAACATGCAAAAAGAAACGGAGGGGCAGCTCACAGCTGGAAAAATATAAAGCATCCATGTGAAAGAAATAAAAATGAAATGTGAGGGGTGGTGAGAGTGCTCCAGGAAAATCTTGGAAAACAAAACAAGAAAGATCATATTAAATCCTGAGAAAAACATTTTACTCTTTATTTGTCAAGTTTGATTTTCAGTGACAATCTAAAGTCACTGTTGACATCTGACACTGCACATCATGTCCTGTTAGTTCAATGGTAGTATGTTGATATCTTTGCAAAATAAGTATCCTATATGGTGCACAATTATCAAAGAGTCTACAGTCAGATGTATCTAGTCATAGTGAGGAGGAAACCAGTCCTTTTCTCACTGTCTGGAAATTCTGGGAAACACTTTTTTTGTGTTGTATAGAGTCCCTACTGTTATTTGCCAGAGAACGACGCATTAAAAAATTAAACAGAATTGAATGGGACTGTTTATCTTTTTTTTTTCTCATTAAAGGGGGGGGAATTATTTTGTGCTCCAAACACTCATGTTTTCTGCGTGAGGCAGCTTCGTAACATTCAGTTGTAATTTCATAGAGGAGGACGGCAAAAAGTTAAAACATTTGAATGGCACTGCTGTCACCATCAGGCCTCTTCTAACTTTACCATCATGCTCTCATCTATTAAAATTATGTCCAGTTTGCTGCCTGCCTGAATGCATGTGAATTAGGCTTCATCCTCTGGGGACCATGAATGTCTGTGGCAAATATTTATCTCTGGACCAAAGTGGTGAAACGATCGGCAGACATTTCCATCCCTAGAGCCACAACACTAGCATTGCTAAACACGCAACAGTACAAATAACTGAGAAAGAAAATAAATGTTCTGGTAAATTTTCTGCAAATTTTTATTTAATGTCCAGTAATCACCCAGACACCCGTGTTTCCTGCTTGTATTACAGAGCCACGTAACGTCTAGTTGTGACTGTCATAGAGGAAGATGGCAATATGTTGAAAATACTTGAATGGCAATGCTGTCCACCATTACTGTTGCTGGTAGACTGTCTTTCGCCAGTCTGGCCTGATTTTACCTTTGTGCTCTCGTCCACCGAAATGACATCTGGTGACCAGTAAATTTTCTGTAAATTTTAGTGTAATGTCCAGTAATCGTCCAGACACCCATGTTGTCTGCTTGAATGAGGGAACTACAAAACATCCAGTTCTTATTTATTTATTAACTTTATTAGTTATTTATTTATAATCTAGAGTAGGACGGCAAAAAGTAAAAATATTCGTTAGGCTATCTTTTGCTGGCCTCGCCCAACCATCGTGCTCTCCTCCACTAACATGATATTTAGTTTGCTTTCTCCTGCAGAATGAGGCTTCATCCTCTGGGGACCATGAAGGATATTCATATTGATATTTAACTCTGGACCAAAGTGGTGAAGCGATCGCCTGACAGACATGTCCATCCCCAGAGCCACAACACTGCGTTGCTAAACATGCAACAGAACAACTAATTGAGCCGACTTAAATGAAGTAACATTTTGTAAACAAGTGATTTTTAAACCTTTTTCTCTTGGGCTGCATTTGTTTTGTCACCGAGCTTATGTTTTACAAATTGCATTGTGCCAGCAAATTCAGCAAATATAGGATTTAGTTTAATAACACAGAGTAATAAATCTGCCTTCTTTTAATTGCAGGAAAGCTTTTGAATTTTAATAGGTTAAGACACCAATCTCCTAAGAATAACTCTGGAATGTATTCTGTCCCTATTACTGTGTCCCAGCCCAGCTCCTGAAAGAAAAACACTGTATTAGATAATCACAGTGCGTCTATTAAAGCCAAATGTGAGGAGAGACCCAAGGGTGGAGATCAATTGGATAATTCAAGGGCAGACCCAGTTGCATATCTTTTTTTGTTGGGAAATGAGAGCACCCTTAAAAGCAGAAAATAGATGATATTTCACTGAATGTCAGAGGATGTCAGTCCTCTGAGTGCAGTTCAGGCCCAAGGCTGTGCTTTTAGACTTTCCTTCAGCTGAGCCGAAAAAAAGGAGACAGACATTAACTCCTTTTTGTACGCTTTAATATATATAATACATATCCTCTCTCTCAGCTGCCAACTATCAGGGTGGAAACGTTAGAGGAGCTTTGAAACATTGTCTGTGTGATGATTGTGCAGTTCCTGACTGACTTCCACACAGTTGTTAAGACTTCTACGGCAGCACAAAAACGTTCGCAGAATGCTGCGAGAGAAGTGGAAAAGTGGAACAATGTTTGTCAGAGAGATTAGCTTAACATAAACACGGAAAATTGTGAGAGCGAGAGGCTGCTCACAAACGATTTGGCTGCCCGCTGAAAAGTAAAGTTGACCAGAGCGATCAAATACGCGGCGTTCAGTGGAGCTGAGAAGGCCGGCCAGAGAAAGTAAATCTCTGGGGCTCATAGGATTTGACACTGATCCAGGTAAGAAGATGCCAAACTATCAAAACACAGCAATCCAAACAGCTTAGAAACATAAGAAGAAAACCACTGTTAAAACTTCAACATCCTGACAGCTCATGGAAGAGATGACTCACTGCACAGGACCATTTATCGTCTCCTTTTTCTTAATTATATGCTTATATTTTTTATTTTCAAACAGCTATGACGACCTACTCCTGAACTGGCCTTTGGTCCTGACAGTAAAAAAAATAAAAATCTGTTGTAAATGTTATTTCCGAACATATTTCCCTCATAAATCTGAAGTCCGTGTTCATAAAAGCCTGACGACCCCTATATCTTCAAACAGTTCTCACAACTTCCTTCACGGCTCTGCTATCTTTCCTTCAGTTTATTACTCCCAGATGCTATAAAACTCTGCAGCCCTGTTGCCACCCAAGGTGACGATTAAAATGACACGACGGCACCGTTGGCTCTGACAGACAGTCAGATCTCAGCCACGCTATCATAAACATTCTCTTATCAGGAGTCGTCGTTGACAGCCTCGTTCAGACGACTTCAGCTGCTCCTCCACTTCACACACAGTCATTCACACCGTGACGTCTGTTGGTGCTCCTGCTGTTTGACAAAGGACAGATCTGCATTTGTATTTGCATCTTATATCATCATGTATTGTAATTGCACCAATTTATTGGCCAAACATCAATAGGTATGGCCTGATGTCCTTGTTGCTGGACGACACTCACTATCACTTCACCACGCAACGCAACCTGTTGTTCTTCTGATGATGCTACTTAGTGGACAACAAATCTGTTTCGAAATTGAAAGGATGAGAGCTTATTAATGTCAGCTGTTAGCAGTCGATGGCTGGAATTAATTTGACTGTAGCTGCAGTCTGAGATCTCAAGATTTAGTTTTGCTGTCTGTTCTTAGTGCACGGAGTGAGATAGGAAGGAAAGCTTTTATGTGCTCTGCTCCTCTCACTTGGAATAACCTTAAATATTTGAAACTGAACTGGTCTAAAATCAATTAAATCAATAATTAAATAATAAAATAAAAATAAACAAGGCTGACAAACCATTGTCTTTTGATTTGACATTTTCCCCACATAGGCTATTCAACGGGCTAATTTTATTAGCATTAGCTTTATGACATTTTATGTTGCGAAGTTAGCCGAGCTGCTAGTGGAGTTTTCCTCTACTCATATGAAACCAGTAACAACAGCAACATTTAACAAAGGTCACGTTAAAAATGTGTGCTCCATTATAACTTACAACTTCACCAACAAAACAACTGTCTTATGTCAGACATTGTCCCCACAAATACAGCATGCTAAAATTATTAGCATAAGCTTATAAAATTTTATGTTGTGTGTGTGTTTAGCTGCTGGTGGCGTTTTCCTCCACTCATATGAAACCAGGAACAACAGCAACATTTCACAAAGGTCAAGTTATGAAACTCAGCTTTTTTATAATAAGGCTCAGCAACAACAATATACTAAACACATTTCCCACAGACATAACATGCTAACATTATTAGCATAAGCTAATGACCTTTTGCACTGCATAAGTGAGCCTAGCTGCTATATTTAACAAACAATAAACAAAGGTAATGTAACAATCCTGGGCTCCATTACAACTCACAAGTTCACTGACGAGCAACTGCCCCCTCACATTAAGCATGCTAACAATATAGCATGAGCTTATGACATTTTACATTGCGCAAGTTAGCTTAGCTGCTGGTGGAGATTTCCTGTAGTCATATGAAACTAAAAATAATAACATTTAACAAAGGTCATGTTACAAAATTCAGCTTTATTAGGACAACAATAAGCTAGGCACATTTTCCCTACGGACATAACATGCTAATGTTATTAGCATAAGCTTATGACCTTTTGCATTGCATAATTTAGCCGAGCAGCTACTCCTAACAAACATGTAACAAAGGTAAAGTTGTGGGCTCCATTATAATTCACAAGTTTACTGACAAAACAACTGTCTTATGCTAGACATGTTTTTCCACATATACAGCATGCTAACATTATTAGCATGAGCCTATGACATTTTACATTGTGGAAGTTAGCCTAGCTGCTAGTGGAGTTTTCCTCTACTCATATGTTACCAGAAACAATAGTAACGTAAAACAAAGGTCACGTTACAGTCATGAGCTCCTTTTTAACTCAGTTTCACTGACAAATCAACGGTCTAATGCAAAACACATTTTCCCCACATATACAGCATGCTAACATTATTAGCGTGAGCCTATGAGTGTGTATAAAATCACATACTTCAGTTAGTACTGAACTGAAAACTTTATCTTATTAGATAAAACAGATGCTGACAGAGTTTTCCTTGGGGGACATAATTTACAGTTAAAAAAGGCGAATAAATCACAATATATTTTATCAAAATACTCAGCATATCGCAGCAAATCGCAGTAACATTGTATTGTTACTTAAGTATTGTGATAATATAGTATTGAGGATCTTCTGGTGATTCCCACCTCTACAAGTAAGGCCTTATTTTAAGATACATGAAATCAGTATCTTCAATGACTTTTTAAGGATCCACAGGAACCCTGGAAGGGCTGAATGACTTAAAACACTTCAGTGTTCTTTTTAAAATGAAGACGTCTTTGTTTCCCCGGCATTAAAGGAGAAATAAATAGCAACTAAAACAAAATAAACAACAACAACAAAACACTGCTATCGGCTATCAGCCAAACTGTTATTTTAAACATCGGTATCTGCCCAGAGTTTCCCAAACTGTGCATTCCCACTGAGTATATGTACACTGGCATGCATACAGAGTGTGTGTGTGTGTGTGTGTGTGTGGTTTAGTAGGGGGGTTTCTGCCTGTGGGAGTGTTTCTCTGCAGTCAAAGTATACAAATGTGTGTGTGTGTGTGTGTGTGTGTGCATGGCACTCTGTTTCCTGTCAGGCTCTGCGGCTCCATGGAAGCAAAGTCCATCAGGCAGGCAGGCAGGCACTGCTGAGGGCTTATTGAATGTTGGTTCAGGCCTGCAGGGAGGGAGCGCGGGCTTCCTTAATCACAGCACAAACGCCTTTATTCATCTTCAGAACAGTGCAATTAATTTTGGAGCCGGTGTCAGAACCTTTGGGGAAATCTGACCCGTTATTGCCTCTCAGAGCTGTGCATGTTCTTTCTCTTCTCACTCTGGGTGCCAGACAGGCATTCAAAACAAATTTCAAGGCTAATAATGTATTCACACATTCACAGCTTCAGGAGACGCTCCAAAGTTTCTTTGTTTTATACGGACAATAGAGCTGCTCGCCCTGAACTCTGCTATTGTACAAAGAGCTCAAAACAATATTAAAATAATACTGAAAACAGTCTGTTGGCACCCAAGTGGTCTGAATAATTTAAAAGTTCACTAATTGTAACACTGGAAAAACTCAAGTCAAAATCACAATCATTGCATAAATTTATTCTCTGTTTTTCTATTTTTTTTAATGAAAAGACCAAAACCATGAACACATTAATCCGTCTCTCTCTACAGCCTCAGTTCCAAACACAGAGTTCCCTCTGTCACGGAAAACCTGGAAAAGCCATGGAGTTTCACTGCCTGGAAAAGTCATGAAATTAGTAAAAATCATTGAAAGTTTTGGAAACATCATTTAGTTGTGTAATAAAGACTGTCACACACTGCAAATTATCTCAAGGAAGTTGAAATATGTAACTGTAATATTTGCATCATCACCTCACAGGCTTTTACTGTGATATTTAACCAAATTCAGTTCTTATTTATTATTATTATTCCATTATTCCTATTTATAAAACATTCGGGACTGAAGCCTCGAACGCCGAGGTCTAACAATGCATCTGATTTGGAATATTTACCGGCACTAATAACGTGTTGTAGTGACCGCTTACAAATTTTACAGCAGCGGTGTGTGTATGGAAAATAAACTACAGTGTCCATATATTAAGGTGTAATTTTCCCTCCTTTAAAAAACTTTTTTTTCTAACCACAAAAATCACTCCGTTCAACCAGCCATCAGATTCTGGCTGCCAATATGAACTGAGCTGCTGATTTTTGCTCTGATTTACTCCAAAAAAAAAAAAAAAAATGAGGAGAGGAGTGTCATATTTAGCATGTTTGGTACAATTCTGGCAAAAATTCAGGCAGAATTTAATACCATTTTAGTTCATTTTTAGGAACTCTTGTACTTATCTTACTTCTTCTGTTATTCAATTCAGTTCAATTCAACTCACATATTTGTTCACAAAAACAGATAAAAAAAAAGTACACGCCCCCCTCCACTCACTCGGACAAAATATCAACATTCAGTGACCGGCGCTATGGCAGGTGTCACAGTACACGGCATTTCGCAGGAGGCAATTGATGATTTTTGGGGACATAATGATCAGATGTCATTGAGAAGTAACCAAAAGGGCCTAAACTACGCATTGGAGGGATATATTCATCATTTTATTGTTGAGAAGGTCGATGAAAAGCTTAAATTACAAGCCAAAATTTACAGGTCACAGTGTACGCTTGTGAACCGCATCTGGTTGCCGTCACCATCAAAGACAACAAGTTAAAGTGCCACTGAAGTTAAGGTTTTTGGCTCAGAATATGAGAAAAGGATAACGGCCTTTTTACCATCTTTACCAAGAGTGTCTCTCCGTTAGTTTGGTGCTACAGTATTTACACTGAATCATTCAGCATAACGTTTGCCAACCTTTGTTATCTCTGCCATTACAGATAAGTTAATGAAGCTAAGCTCCAGAAGTTAACGTTAGCTTAACTAGAGCCCTTTGGACAACAGCTAACAATGATGTACGATCACCAAAGTACAAAACTAGAACAAAATAGGCTAATGAACTCCCAGCAAACAAGGTGACATGATGAACAACGCAGCTAGGAGCTAACGTTAGGCTAACTTTAGCTAACGTTAGCTAGAGATGTTAAAGATAACTTTATATTTCTTTCCAGCAAAGTGACAATATGTTGCCTCAAACACAATGTTGACTTACCTTAGAACAGATGTAGACATCATTGTTAATCTTATTCACGTTGAGTTGATGTTGTGGTCTAACGTTACCACACAACTTTATCCAAAGGAGACACTTTTCTCGGTTGAGATGTGGTTTAAAGTGTAAAAAATACACCTGGTCGCCCAGCCTCTCAGGATACCTTGTGTCAGAGTTGCATGTACCCCATGCACACCGTTTGACCATTTTTAAACTTCAAATCTCCGAAAAAGCTCATAAAACCGAACAAAACTGACTTTCTGTAATGCATTTCAATGGACATCCAGGCAGAGAATGTCCGAGTGTATGGGAATGGCTATACGCACTGTGATTGGCTCATCGCATTTGAGGGCGGGACTTAGCCATAGGTCAATTGTATTCTAAAATGTGTTTATGAACACGTTGTCTCGATGTAAGAAAAGAGAGTACATATATTGTACAGTAACATTTATAACCTACAGAACTCCTGAGACTAACCATAAACCTAAAGACCACACTAACCTAATGTTAACAACTAAATGGTCCCAAGACATTTATTACATCAGTCTTAACACTGACTTGATAGGTAAGACAGCAACACACATGGCAAATGGAAATAACAGTACAATGTAAATGGACATGAGCAACTAGTCCCCAGCTGTTTATGGTGTTCATGCTTTAACATTTTTTAGTAGTAATTGCTGCTTAAGGCTCTTTTTGGAAACACTTTGTTAGTGTTGTCAGTCTGATCAGACTCGATTGGAATAAGGTCACACAATCTGCTGTTGAGCTTAAATACAACATTATACAATCACTGTGAAATATGTTACACTCTGAGCTTCAGAAGACTGTACCTACGAAAAAGGGGATCACTTCGGTGACTTATTTTTTTTGCTCCTTAACACTTTAAATGTTGTATATTTTGAATATTTTGACCTGATATTTCATACTTAATAACTCAGAATCAGAATCAGAAAAACTGTATTGTCCATTGCAAAGCTGTGGAAATTCGTCTTTGACGTGGCTCACAGAATAAATAAAACACAGGTTAAAAAATACATAAAAAGACATACTACAGTGTAGTATAAAGCAGCACAGACAGAAAACTAAGAGCACTTGCTGTAGGTGAGTCAAACCTTTATGATTTATTGATAATGTCGATTGCAGTTGGAATGAATGATTTCTTTACTATGTTTGTCCTTGCTAACGGTACCTTGTAACGGCGGCCAGATGGGAGGAGTTGAAATGAACTGTGGAGCGGGTGTGAGGGGTCGTGTGTGATGGTGTTGGCTTTCCGTTTGACTGCCTGTGTGTGGAGATATATATTTTAAAAACTGAGCCCAGTGTTTGACCCTGACTTGGGGAACCCACTGGTTGTTCTGGCTGTTACTGGTTTTTGAATGTTAATTGTTAAAGTCCTACAGCATGATGACCAATCTAATTATTTCCCATATTTTCTTTTGATTACCATAATCCCTAATTGTATGTAAAAATGCGGGAAATATAGTTCAAATTATATATTTTTTCTTTCTGTGTTTCTTCCCTGTGTTTTACTGTGTGTGTCCCCATATACTCATACCAAAGTGAAGCCCCTGCACATATATGAGGTCATCGTCTTTTCATGGGATTTGCTGATAATATAAAATATCAACTTTATCCTTTACTGCGCTGCAAATAATAAATCAACAGATTATAAAATTACTTCACACACCGTAGAAACTACTTATCAACTGTCACTGATGTAAAATTAATGAATGTAATAATTCATATGTACGTTAATAATCTATTTATATGTTGCCAAGCAGCATATTTTTATCGCAGTAATAAATATCAGCAGTGAATTAGCACAATGTTTAAAATGCACGTATTTCCAATACACATTTGCATCACGTCGGCCAGAACACTGTAACTCATATTGTAGTGAATAGTTTAAAAATGATGATTTGAAAAACATAAATGAACATCATCTGGATTCTTATAACACAATTTAAACTGATGTTTTTAATGTGTAGTGGAGAGTTACTGTGCTATAAAATAAGAATATAAAAGTTAATACAGCCTGCTCTTCAAGTATTCCAGTTATTCCGAGTCGTGCCATCACAAAACAAGGCCAGCTTCATCCCACTTTTGTCATCGCACTAAAACTGACTGTCTGCTGTAAAATACTGTCAAATCAAGAGGATCATTCTGGATACAATTAAACCAAACTTTCCAAGCTCGCAGGATTTTACAACGCTGTACTTGTGATCCTCCGGCCAAGACGAGGAGGAGACTCTGATACTCGAGCTCTTTGAGGACCTCGGAGCTGCCGCGCTGTTTCTCGGGGTGAATCATGACACGGATTGATTTAAACCTGAAACAGACCAGATGCAACCACAGCAGTTATGAATAACTGGGAGTATTAGCGGGCCCAGATTTCTGGCCATACGGCTTCAATAACTGCTGTAATCACCAGTGCTCCTAATATTGAAGTGCTTCATGAGGGTCATACAAGGTTATTAAACATGAACGTGTTATTTTTAGAACATGATGTGCTGGAGTTTATCAGTGCTAATGGCTGCGGGTACTGAGATGGTTTGTACAGGGCAGAGCAGAATAAAGAACACAGAGTATAGACACTGTGTAATGGAATATGTACTTTGATATTTTTCAACCTGGGCCCTATTTTCTTGTGTTTTTGTGTCACTAATGGGAACAACTACTTTTTAAATTGGTCCAGTAAGGCAAGGCAAGGCAAGGCAATTTTATTTATATAGCACCATTCATACACAAGGCAATTCAATGTGCTTTACAAGGGAAATACGTTAAGATAAAACATTAAAGGAACAATAGATCATTAAAAACAAAAGCTAAAAGCAAGAAAAACAGTGCAGAAAATGCATTTAAAAAGCAAACATAAAGCAAAAGCAACAGCAGACAAATATAAAAACAATAGCTACAGATTATCCTAACAATAAGTTACATATCTAGTTCACTGGTAAGCTGCAGTAAATAGTAATGTTTTAAGCCCTGATTTAAATGAGTTGACAGTTTCAGCCGACCTCAGATATTCTGGAAGTTTGTTCCACAGGCGGGGAGCATAGAAACTAAAGGCTGCTTCACCTTGTTTGGTTTTGATCCTGGGAACACTGAGTAAACCTGTTCCAGATGATCTGAGGGGTCTGGATGCTTCATAACGTACAAGTATATCAGAGATGTATTTAGGCCCGAGACCATTTAGTGCTTTATAGACAAGTAACAAGATTTTAAAGTCTATCCTTTGACACACAGGAAGCCAGTGCAGTGACTTAAGCACTGGTGTAATGTGCTCCACTCTCTTGGTGTTGGTGAGGACTCTGGCAGCAGCGTTCTGGACGAGCTGCAGTTGTCTGATTGATTTTTTACTCAGGCCTGTGAAGACACCGTTACAATAGTCCAGCCTGCTGAAAATGAAAGCATGAACAAGTTTTTCTGTATCTTGTTTAGACAGAAATTCTTTTATTCTTGCTATGTTTTTAAGGTGGTAGTAGGCTGATTTAGTAATTGTCTTAATGTGACTATTGAAATTTAGGTCTGAGTCCAGAACTACACCAAGATTTCTGGCTTGATTTGTAGGTTTTAGTGTCATGGCGTCAAGGTGAGCACTGACTATTGATCTTTGTTCTTTGGGGCCAAAAACAACTATCTCAGTTTTGTCTGTGTTTAGTTGTAGAAAATTCTGGCACATCCACGTATTGATTTCGTCAATGCACTTATTTAGCAGATATAGGGGACTGTAGTCATCTGGTGACACTGTTATGTAAAGTTGTGTGTCATCTGCATAAGTATGGTAGGAGATGTTATGATATTCCATAATCTGAGCAAGAGGGAGCATATAGATGTTGAACAGAAGAGGCCCAAGAATGGACCCTTGAGGAACTCCACATGTAATTTTTGTTCGCACAGATTCATAATTGCCAAGTGACACAAAGAAATCCCTGTCTTGTAAATAAGATTTAAACCAATTTAGCACAGTGCCAGAAAGTCCCACAAACTTTTCTAGTCTGTCGAGCAGTATCTTATGGTCAACTGTGTCGAATGCAGCACTGAGGTCCAGTAATACCAGAACCGAAATCTTTGATGCATCACTGCTCAGATGAATGTCATTTAAAACTTTTACAAGTGCAGTCTCAGTGCTGTGATGTGCTCGAAATCCAGACTGAAAGGCATCAAAGGAATTGTTTTGCTCCAAGAAGGTGTTAAGTTGCTGAAAAACAACCTTTTCAATGATCTTTCCTAAAAATGGTAGGTTTGATATGGGCCTGTAGTTATTTATTACTGAGGCATCCAGATTAGGCTTTTTTAAGAGAGGTTTAATGACTGCAGTCTTCAGGGCCGTTGGAAAAAGGCCTGACTGAAGAGAACAGTTGACTATCTGTAGTATATCTGATGCTATGCAGTTAAAAACATCTTTAAAAAAGCTTGTAGGCAGAGTGTCAAGGCAGCAGGTAGTGGACCTAAGGTTTCTAACTATGTCTGTCAAAGTAGCATAATTTAATGGGTGAAAAAGTGCCAAATTAACTGGAGTAGTCTTATGAGGCACAGGTGAAATAGCCACTGTGTTGGAGTTACAGACTGTCTGTCTTATCTTTAAAATCTTGTCTGTGAAAAAAGAAGCAAAGTCATTGCATGCCTTGGTGGATAGCAGTTCAGGAGGGACTGACGCTGATGGGTTTGTCAGTCTGTCAACAACAGTAAATAAAGTCCGTGCATTGTTGTTATTTTTGTTGATAATCTCAGAGAAAAAGGACTGCCGCGCCCTTTTTAGCTCCAAGCTATAGATGTGCAGACTTTCCTTATAGATGTCATAATGAACCTGGAGTTTGGTTTTTCGCCACCTGCGTTCTGCTTTTCTGCATTCTCTTTTTTGAGCTTTTACCTGTGTGGCGTTCCTCCATGGTGGTTTTTTCTTACCAGAGACAACTTTGACCTTCATGGGGGCAATATTGTCCATAATATTCATAGCTTTAGAGCTGAAACTATGAACCAGATCATTGACAGAGA
>NC_065517.1:34690285-34766327 GCF_006386435.1 Epinephelus moara
TATTCATAGCTTTAGAGCTGAAACTATGAACCAGATCATTGACAGAGATTGAGGGCAGAGCTGGTGTGGGTATAAAATCCTGGGTGAATAGTGTACAGGTGTTTTCGTTGATATAGCGTTTTCTGATTACCCCTGTTGTAATCAGTAATGATCAAGAGGGCTGCAGCCGGCAGCTGCAATAAAACTAATTGCGCACCATCAATTTACATCCACTTAGTGTGTTTGTTTTTACCACTGACAGGCTCAGATTGCTATTCTCAGTGTCTGACAACATTATGGAAAGGATCCCCACAGTGATAGACCATGTTATTAAAGAGTAAGTTCATTTTTGTTTCACCAGAAACAGCCCCCAAATCACCATTGCCAAACCCACCAGACTCCATTTAAATCAACAGTCATTTTATCATCGTAACGACACAAAGTCAACAAAAACAACATAAAACTTACAAAAACCATCTTGGTTTGTCTTTCCACGGTTTCAACAATCACCAACTCTGGTTTGGTTGAAATAAACCCTTAATTCAGCCTTAATTTCATGTGAAAATATGCTGGCTGTATACACATTAAAATCACCGTTTATCTAAATGGAGTCTGGTGGTTTTGGCGATGGCAATTTTGGGTCTGTTTCTAGTTAAACGTGAGGATTTTACTTGCACATTTTAGTCACACATACTCCTTCTCCACCAACACTGAACAGTTGGTTCCCGCACCTAATTTTTAACCATTTGGCGCATTTTGAACAAAAATAAAACGGATCAGAACCTGGACTGTTTGTTCCCAGCTGGAACCAAAAAACAATCCGGTCACCTGAAGTGTGAACTGTGATGACATTAGTGGGCGTGTCATTTTCTACAGGTTGCGCAGAGACGATGAAAAAGGCAACAATAGAGATATGAAGTGAAAAATACTCGAGGGCTGTCCCTTGAAAGTCGGAGATTCGAAATGTCAGTCGGAGACTAATCAGTGTGCTGTGCAGTGTACTTCTGAGGACGTTTGGGTCCCCAGATTTTGCTGCAGAGCGAGCGCTCTTGACTTTCACCTAACTCTTTGGCACAGACAGCTGCAGACACAATGCGGCGGCACGGAGGAGGAGAAACTTTCCACCCTAAGGCGCCAATTTGACATTATCTTCTCTCTTCTGCTTGGAAGTGGTGAATTTACAGCTCACAGCAACCAGATACGACACAGTCTCTGGTTTTTCCTTAATATCTAGTGTCAACACAAAATGTTGCACATTTCCGATGCATTGTTAGCGCTGTTAGCTCGCTTACTATACTACAATTGCAGCTGTCACACTGAACATGCCGCTAAGCCCGTTCAAACTTTAAAGCTTTATATGAAAACAATTAAAAAGTCAAATATTCGAATTAAATGTCCACATCTGATTTGACTGACATAATTCTGAGTCGGGTACAGCGCTAGCATGCAGTGGTCTATTAATAGCTGGCCCATGCTTACTTACTGATGGAAACAAATAGTAACAGAAAAAAAAAAACATCTTACAACTTCTGTTTACTTCCGTTGTGCATTCAGGGTGTCTGCAGGTATCAGACAGTTAAATTGAATGCCTTTGTAGGACCTGTTGAACGCCTTTTAATCAAATTTAGGACAGATTTTTGGACAAATCGTGTTTAACTTTGCATTGCAAGTAAGAATCACAGGCAAGTCATATATATGTAGTTATGTAGGAATATATTTATTAGAGTGAGTTAAGTCAGTCTGAATTTTGCCAACAGGTCAGTGCAAGTATGTGAAATGTCAGTATTATAGCTTTTTAAAGATCTGTAACATTAGAAATGTGGACTTTTACGAAGAAAGGCTTCACTCAAACTGGATAAATGAAATTAGATAAAATGTTTCTAGCAGTTACGAATTCAAATTTAAGACAATCAATCAATCAATCAATTTTATTTATAAAGCCCAATATCACAAATCACAATTTGCCTCACAGGGCTTTACAGCATACGACATCCCTCTGTCCTTATGACCCTCGCAGCGGATAAGGAAAAACTCCCCAAAAAAACCCCTTTAACGGGGGAAAAAAAACGGTAGAAACCTCAGGACTATTAATGACCTTTAAGGTCTTATTGTTGTGACATTGAATTTAATACATCTTGAGACTTTTTAAGGAGCTGTAGACATCCTGGCATTGTGACACATATTTGATTACAGTGGCTCTGAATAAAACTGGTGGAAACGTGGTTCGCTTACTGGCACCAAGACTTCAAGAATCCAGCTCCAGAACCAGAGCTCATTTGGAGAAAACAGGAATCAGACACAAAAACATGGGCAAAGGTTCCAGGTTGAAAAATACCAAAGTTTCCTTTCATTTTAAATCGTTGTGATCCTTGCTCCTTTTTCTGACTGTTCTAATATCTGGCAGTCGCGGTGACATCCACTCTTCTCTTGGATGTGGATCCACCTCCACCTCACAGCACTGAGCCACTCACAGATTATCTTTCTTAAGATTTCGTCACACCAGTTTTGTGTCTATGTTTTCGTCTCTGAGATTAGCAGGCAGTGAGTTCCAAGCAAATCCCATTTCAAGATGTTAAATATTTGCAACAGTGTTTGAAGTGCTCTGCTCAGGTCCGTACGGGAGCCAGCAGTCGGTTTAGAGAGCTGACAGGACAAATATCAACAAGCAGGGAGGGAAAAAAATGACTCTTCCCCTGGCGGCTCCCGCAGGACGCAGAGCGAGAGAGGGAGTGTGTAGATGATATTGTGGATGTGCAGGTTTGTGCGAGCATCTGTATGAGTGTACACAAGAGTGTGTGCGCGCATGCTGTTTATTAATGTGCACACGTGTCTGCCAAACATCTGGGCTCACCTCAGTGTTTGAACATTTACACAGTACACACAGGTCAAAACAACAACTGCCAAATAAGTCATTAGGAGCGAGTTTATGAACAGCATATGTTCCGGAGAGCTAATCATTATCTTGGTGCCTTTCCTTCCTCCGTCTTTCCACAAAATCACTTATGGATGACCCCATTTGTATCGGCTCGCCAAACACATTTCACAGCCCGGCTCGCTGCAGTTGCCCAACATTTACATTGTAATGGAAGGTGATCTGACGTTTTTGTCCAAACCCACTCCGTCTCTCTTTTCAGACAAATGATTTTCTTCGCCGGCGTGCACCCAAAGTGTATAAAAGACATTTCATCCTGCTGCTGTCATGGCACAGATCCCACTCATTCCCTCATCTCTTTCTAATTATGCAGTGCTACGTATTTTAAATTGCTCCATAAAATGTGTTTCATGTAAAAAGTAAGGGCGCAGAACCCAATTAGTGCAGGAGCAATGAGAAAGCATGCTGTTCCTGCTCAATAGAGTCAATTATAACTGGACGTAGAGCTGTGTGTGTGTGTGTGTGTGTGTGTGTGTGTGTGAGAGAGAGAGAGTGAAATGAGCCACGTGGGACTCATCTCCACCTGAATCACACAGCCAGTGCCCGGGCCATATTTTCATGGGGCATTAGGAACTGCTACTTAATTGCAAGCAGATTCAGTAAATTGATTTTGTTTAAAATTGACCTGCAAATGTGGCATTTAGTGCGAGAGATGAGCAGAAAAGAGCTTTTTAAACCAGCGTTGTACGCTATCGGTAATTCATTTTGGATTCCTTTTATACTGAACAAACCTGTCCTTTGATGTAATGTTTCCCAACAATGATAAGTACACGGTGGGAGACGCTAAAGCCGACCTCTTTTTTTCAGGATAAAGCTGCTGAAACACTTGGTTAAAAGCTAACTCCAGTTATTTACAACCTGCGCTTTGGCCATCATTCCTATTATGAAATTAACCAACAAGTTCTCACACAAGCTCATCAAACATCACCATTTTATCAGTGGACATACACGTGAACACAACACACGCTACGTATCCCCTGCCTCTGTTGTTGACATTCTAGGATAACGTGCCGATTTACATTTGTTACGTCCGTTGTGTCTTTTTTAAGATATACTTCCACTGTCACAGGAAATGTACAGTTTCTGTTCATCAACTATTTCAACATACACTTGTACAAGTGCAGCCCTGTTTTTAGAAACAGACGAGGCAATATGTTCTCATCCCAACTCATTAAAATACCGTCGCTTTGTCAGTGGACGTACACGTACGTCAAATGAATCGCTAGGTATCCTCCTGCATCTGTTTTGGATGTTCACAGATGACGTGTCAATTTACACTTGTTACATGCCCTGTGTCTTCTCAAAATACACTTCTGCACAGTTCTTGCTCATTAGATACATGCAGTCCTTTTCAAAATAAACATCACTGTTAACAACATAATATAAGGAACAGGTCCCTATGAGGCGGGAGGGAGGGGAGACTGAAGGACTTTCACCCAGGAGACCGCTGTTTTTTGAGCCAAGCCATGATGTTTTTTTCTTAACCTCACCACATGCGTTTGTTGCACAAGGAGATAAATGTAAATACGAGGTGTTTTACTGATGTAAGTTTATTTCGAAAGAGGCTGTATGCATCTAATGAGCAGAAACTGTACATTTCCTGTGAAAACAGAGGTGTATTTTGAACAAGCATTGGTGAAACAACGGGTACTCATGTTTATGTCCTTGTGCAACAAAAACACGAAGGGCCAATCCCAGTTCTCTTCCCTTAACCTTACCCCTTGGTTTCAAGTGCACTCGCCAGATAGATTCCTCTCAACGACGAAAGGGTAGTGTTGAGGGGTAGGGAATTTTACCTACGAATTGGGATGCCACTTCATGCAAAGTAGCGTAACAGGCGTGTTCACCTACATCACGCGTATCGTTGACGTAGGCTTCACGGAGAACTCTGTAGATATTCATGTCGGCTACAACGTGAATTAGCAATTTTCAAGCATTCATATTCTAACTCAACACTTACAGATAACAATGCATATGCAGAAACAACACATTCTGACATATTTTGGAATTTTTGCATGCTTATTTGCGAAAATACTACTTAAATTGTGTGACCGCTTTCTCATGGAGGCTGCCATCTTCCTGGAAAACTCACCTGGCTGGATACTTTTGCAATGCATCCTGGGAAATTCAATCTTCCCCTCAATTGAGATGGGTTCGTAACCCCCAAATTCCACCAAATGCGTGTGGGTTGTGTCTGCGCTCCAGAACGGCAGCGGAGCCGATACGTTTCAATTCTAGTCAATGTGTGTGCTTCCACCAGCTGTGGCGTCACAGTTCCGGCACTCCGGAGCCCTCCGCAACAGATACGCAAGACTTCTATTTTTGCCGGACGCCGGAGCACAACGCAGCAATTCAGCACAGAGCAGATCGTGCGTTGCAGGAAGTTGTGCACAGAAACAAAATAAAACATCCGGTTTATTTTCAAAATAAAATACACAGTGTTCACGGTGGATCATATTTCCCTGCACTACACCTTGAAAACGTCATAATGGGGGGAGGCAGGCCTGAAGTCAACAGGTCAGAGGTTTTCAGACATCATTTCACCCTGTTGACACCATGGACGAAGAGATGTTAATCTTGGATGTGCACAGAGAAGTCTTCCTACTACTCCTCTCTTGGATGTGCACAGAGAAGTCTTCCTACTACTCCTCTGGTTTTGTGGTTCTGTATATCGAAACTACAACTTGTTATATTGCGCGATTATGCGTGAATTCGCAAGTTCTCGTGGGTCCTCGTGACTCCCGCTGTCCGGCGGAGCTGCACCGCTCCGCACAGCAAACGCAGCCCGTGGGTGTTGATGGACGGCAGAGCACACAGCGGATAACCAGCGCAGCAGTTCCACAACGGACATGCATCCAGTGGCATTCCGGTGTAAGTGTGCATTTTTAAAAAAAAAATGTTTTATATACTTTATTAATCCCCGAGGGGAAATTCAAAAATTCATCACATGGCCCTTCAGATTAAGTGGGGATTTTAAGGGCTGAAAAGCACTTCCTTAAAGTTTGGGACACTCGAGCCCTTCGCGGAAACGCGCAAAACCGAGGGCTAGGGCCAATTTTGAGGGGAAGTGTGAGTATTGGGACGGACCCATAGTTTGGTTTAGAAAAAAAAACATGGTTTGGTTTAAAATTCACACAGGACCCGTGAACCGAACGGTGGGCTCCAGGGTAAAAGTCCATAGTTTGTTTGACTCATCCACCTCCCGCCCACTGAAAGGGACTTTTGTCACTCTTCACATTACAGTAGCTGCCTGGGACGATGCAGAGAGAAATAGTGCTGAGCAGTGTTTGGCTTGTTACTCAATACTTTGGTATTGGTATTGGTGCAACATTTCATCCATGACATATCCAACCGCAAAATCACTGACAGAGGGGCCAACCTCTGTTAATTGTTTTGGAAATCAAAATAAAGGGTGCTTTCTGAATTGCATACTTTTTAGTTTTTGTAGCTACTGCAGCTGCCCTAAAAAAGTACATACAATCAGGACATACTACTATCTCATAACATTACACCCTGAACTTTGACCCTCTTTCTTGTTTATCCATTGCCCTGGAGATAAAACAAACCTCACTTACCGAGTTCACCAGAGACTGAGATCAACCCCCAGAGCTCTTGTTACTATGCAGTGTGTGTGGTTTAACTTTAAAGTTAGAACTGCACAGATTGTAGATACTAACACATTATAATTGCGACAGTGAAATCACATCTGCAGTTCTCTATTAGTGTTATTTTCATAGTCGTGTCCTTTTCTGATTATTTTGTTCACTTAATTAATATTCCCATTATTACTATTAGATTGGTCATCAGTTAGTGAAATGCGCTGTCATCCGTCACTGCGATTTCGAAACACTGTCAAACAGCTGTCAGTGAGCTGTCAAGCTGTCATCTGCTTGCGGCTCAGTCGATGTGACGTATCATTCGCTGTGCAGAGGATTGTGGGTCAGAATAGCCAAAAAGGCATGCTGCAAAATCAGATCGGATATAGGTGAACATCCTGGTATTTTTATACTGCATTTGACAGACTGTATTGGGACATGCTAAATCTTTTTCTAGGGTACTATATAGTATGGTAGTCTGGGTATTGGAACGCACAGAGGTTTTACTCACTGAAATCCGAACACACATCTCTTCCTATTTATCTCCACATTGCTCTGTAAGCTACAACCCACAAACGGTCAAGTGCAGTTTTATATGACCACTGTGGCTGCTAGTCCCCAAAGTCTCAATTGATTGGATGAACTTTTGTTAGTGCCCCTGTGTGCAGGATGAGTCATCAAAGTGTTTTACAAGGAAGAGAAAAGACAGGGATTTAATGTAAAAATACTCTGATTGTTCAACATATATCTGGATATAACAAGAGATACATGATCAGTTATCACAGGGACACGTGCTTAAAACTGGAGAAATATATTTTTCATTTCATTGGGACTTTAACCTGAAGAGAACTATAAAAACCTTAGTCGTGTTTCCTTACAATATCCACTCCTGGCAGCGACAGAATATCAGCCGACGCAATTTTGCTTCATTTAAACACAATTTTAGACCGAAACCTGTTTTTCACTGAAATATGTTCAGAGTATTGTTTGCTGTAAAAATTGTTCATGCTGTCTTCCAAAAATGACTTATTTTTTTCTGCAGCACCAGTAACAGACATACTGTGGCGATTACTGATTTCAACATGCTGCTTTGTCTCACACACACACACACACACACACACACACACACTCACAGAGACGCTCACCGGCAGCCAGATAAGTTGTAGTTAGCCATTCTCAGGCTGTGCGTTGTCAAGGACTGCTTTGGCTATTGATTTCCTCTCTTCAATAACTAATGCGTCTCCTGACCTTGGCTACATATTAAGAAGAATTTCGCCCATTTAGAGTGGGGGGGCGGGGGGGTGAAGCATCAACAACAGATTTGGCACAAACTGCCTCACAGAAGCGATTAAAGCTCCAGATTTCAATGAGCCATTTAGCCCCTTTCTTAGCTTTCGGGTGGAGAGCTCAATGTAAGATTAATTGTTTTATCTCGGCCAGAGCGCTGGAGATGACTACAACTTTCCTCCCTCTGACTCTGCAGCAGCCTGGACTAGTTTCTGTTACAAATCTGTGTACTAAAGATCACCTTAAGAATCGCCAATCTTCAAGCACGAAATGCAGACTAACCCTCCAAGCATGTTCTCTACGAGGGGTGTAAATCACTACTTTCCTCATGGTACAAATCACATCGATTCTTCAGACAATGATAAGATATTACGTTCATCTGATTCAATTCAGGGGCCTGTGATCGATATGAAACAATATCATATTGCCCTTTAACACAGTGGGTCACAGAAATAGCTGCCATCCTGTTGCTGTCCTGTCCTTTCAGATTAATTCGCCCATATCGTATGGTCATATCAGTTTTGATTTATTTTGACAAGGTGCAGCTCCTAATAAAGTTTCACACTTCTTTTGTTTTGTTTTGTTTTTGTGCGACTAAGCGACCAATGAAATTTTGCCAACTAATGACCTTTTTGCTCGACTGTACGGTGCAGCCCTATGGAACAGTTTTGAAAATTCATCGGTAACAATGAGTGTGGGAACACTGCATTTTACATTTCAACCTCCAGGCTTATCAGCTCTGCAGTGCAGTACATTTGTGCTTTAAGATTCCTGTTCGAGCAAAGCTTTGGAAAGTATTTGAGCTTTCAGCATTCACACGCACTTCCTGCAGGAAATGCATTTGCTAGATCAGTGTTTCCTGTCTGGTGGGAGCCAGTCCAAAATAGTGTTGTGTCGTTCGCGAATGAATGGTTCAAAAGAGCGAATCTGTTGAGTGAACGTACTGAACTGAATCACTTCCGGAACTGATTTGTTCATTTCTCAGTTCAGTTGAGCTCAGCAGCGAGCGTGCAGGCCAGGAGTGGAACTGCCGATTCGGTCCGTGCGAACAATGAATCACTCACAAGTCACGAGGCAGCCAGGGTGCAGGGAGGGACTGCCTACCACCTGACGAATCACTCGGTGAACGAATCACTCGGTTAACGAATCACTCGGTGAATGACATAACCCCGATCCCTAAATGATTTAAATCATTTCTTCTCAGTGATACACTTTCATAGGGACCGTTTTCTCCAAGCTAACGGCTAATGTAGCCAGGAGTCGAGCCACATGAACACAAACACACACCTCCCCATTGTTTTAACAGACTTAGTTTCCAGATAAACAAACTTAAAACGTTAGGCTGGCCAGCAATGAGACTCATCAGTGCAGGGCAGACGCAGGGCTCCTCCCGCCAACGATTCGGTGAGCGGATCTTTTGAACGAATCTTTTTAATGAACTGACTCTAGTGATTCAGTAACATCTAAAGAACTGCTTTGCCCATCACTACTCCAAAAGTGTGTCCCAGGCTCATTTTGAATGAACCTTAAGTGACTTGCAAACATGTCAAGTTTGTAAGAAACACACTTTATTTTCAAGTACAGCAAATTTGCAGCACAGAGCTTTTATTTTGAAGTGCTGTTTTCTTGCTGTACAGTGAGTGACTAATACATAGTTACTTGACAGAGACAGCAAACTAGTACGTTCATCATCATCAAGTATGATGCTGAATGTATTAAACTGTGAGGACCCCTTGAACGAATGACCAAGGAGAAATCTGGACCCCGTGGCTGCATCAGTTGGGAACCACTGCTCTAAATTTTATGTGACATGTGCTTTGAGTTTTGACCATTTTTTTTCTCCAAAATCCAAAATATTTCCACTGTGCTGGTTCATTTCCAAGCGGAGACTTAATATCCTCAACGCCTTTTTTTGGCTGCTTGTCGTTATCTGCCTGGCGCTAGACGGTGACAGACGTGCCATGGGAATTTCAAAATGAAGGCGTATCTTAAGGAAAATGATGTGGAAGGGTGTTTTTACTTTGCACTGATGATCATTCATCCTTGAATCCACCCAGATGGATGGACTGTTACACCCTTATTCTCCATACCTTCACATTACACTGTTAAAGCTGATTTAAATTCCTTGGAATTCCTGCGATATGAAAATACCTGGCAGCGCACATACTCATAAAAGACAATTTATTATTCTCAGCTCTTTTCAAATTAATGTAAAAAATAAAGAAAATGAATGCCTTCAGTTTCTTAACTCATCCTGAATAAATGTACCGTTGCTGTTTATGTCCGTGAGACAGGAGGGGTCAGTCATGTTAATCATGTCCTTTCATTCTTTTTTCCATCTTCATTTCGCACCTCACTTCCCTTTGCCACTCCATTCGCAGGTCAACGGCACTATTGATTTACACCCCTCACCTAATCACTTAGGTAACATTTCCCTGGCGGCTGCTTTTTCCTCCCATGATTCATAGCCAAGCGGTGAAATCTCCCAGTTGCCACTAATTAAGCGTAAGGTCAGCCTTTAATCATCACCTGCTTGTGCAGCGTGAGCGACTGCCCTTGCTGATCCAACGCCGTGCTGAAAAGCTCCAATCTGCTGCGAGCTGAGGCCTGTTGGGTGGAAAAAAAAGCAGATTTTTACTGGAGCTGCGATGAATGATTAGAAGCTCTGTTGTTTCGGTGGCGTGAGAGGCGTCCATTTTGTTACTTTGAGAGGAAAAAAAATGAGCCTCCTCGGATACTTGCACGGCTTGATATTTGAAGGCGATGTGAGCAGATGTTTGACTGAGTCATCTTTCTGTTTTTAACCTTCTCTGCTTCTTACACTTTAAGTGCACACACACACACACATATCAGTATGCATATTATACCGGCTACCCAGGACCAACTCATTCCTACTGACGTTTATGTGCTATAAGTGCCACTTTGGTCCTATGTGCGATGATTTAACCGCTTTCGACACTCGCCAAGAGCCCCCTCTCCCCCTACACTCCATCTCACACCCACACACACACACACACACACACATATGGAACTCTGTAATGAGTGACTGTAGGCAGGAGTTTAACCTTTAGCTGTGTGTGAGTGTAGAGAGTGAAAGAGTGGCCTTTTTGGATTTGTTTTTATCCTCTTAGTGAAAGTTCTCTTTGCATTCAGCGCTCTGTGGGGAGGTCAGAGGTCACGGGCGATTATTGTTGTTGGGGATTATTGTCACCCCTGGGATTTCTAATAAAAGCATTGTCTTCCTACTTAGAGGGATAGTTCAGATTTTTTTAAGTGGGGGTTTATTGGGTACTTATCCATAGTCAGAGTCAGGGGGCATGCTCCCAGTGTGGAGGAGCCACCCCGCTCTGATTCTGAAGTCGTCAAATACCGCTGCTTTGTCAGTGATATCGGCATCAGACACCAGAAAAACAGTCATTTTAGCTCACTGAGCACTGGACCTGCTGGTCTGTTCAATCAGTTAGTTTGTGTTCTTGTGTGACTTTGGTGGATCTGAACGAGCACTTTGAAACCAAAGTCATACAGTAACACAAACTAAGCAGTAGACCAGCAGCTCCTGTGTTCACTGATGTTAAATCACCATTTGTCTCAGTGGAGTCTGGCTTTGAAGAGAGTGATGTAATGGCTTCATTTTCCTGTCGGGAAACACTGTCTGACGGTAAGGTACTCTCAGTATAGCATACACTTAAACTGATACACACGGCAGTCGATTGCTTGCCTGCCGTGTCAGACTGCAGCCTGCTTCTCCAAACTGAGGGCGCACTGACTGACGTCTGCTGCGTGTGATGTACTGTTTATGGATAAGCACCTCAATCTGAACAATCTGAACTTTCCCTCTAACAATATGTGAGGCTCCCGCTGCTCCAGCACGCCATTAAATCCAAGACAGAGCTCATTTCACCCATGTCAGCAATCAATATCCCACACAACCAGACACATGACATGTTCACAAACAGATTGCATTGTCATTAAGAATGCGTGTGATATTTCCCCTCAGACGAATTCATGTGCCATTTGAGATGCTATACTCTGTCATCTATCACACACTGCATTTGCTGTTACTTACCTCTTAGCATGCCTGGGAGTCTCTCCTTGATAAATTGAAGCTAAAATGGGAAAGCTTGGCACTTCCAGGAAGATTCATTTTTCATTATTCTCAAGCTTTGCATTTGGAGCTTTAAGAAATTGCTGGTAAATCCAGCAGTTTGAATCGAGGAAAAAAAAAAAAAATGTTTTGCTGAAAAGTAGGTCTCCTTCAAAGTCTACTGAGTTCATGGAGTTTGGTCACAAATCTTAGTTCACTTCACACGTTGTTCTGGGGAGGTCAAACACGGTGCTTTATGGAGGAACATTGCACGAAGGGAGCATTTACTGGCCACTGGCCATCACAGTCAATTCCTATAGTGCCAGAACAAAGGGGGAAAAATTGTCCACCAGTGTCCCGGGTGATGTATGCCTGTGCAGAGGGTAATTGCAACAGGCACACGGGGACAACTATGGTGCACGGAGGCAGTATCCAGCCGATGAAAGCGGCAGACAGGCAGCCGGGGAAGTGGTCCATCCGCTGGAGAGAGGACTTGTGATGGATGGGGTGAAGCAATGCCAGACCCCCTCCAAGAGATTGAGAGCAATTCTCTCAGTGCCAAAGTGGCAGGAACAAATGGCTGAGATAGAGCACGGGTCGCATTGTTATGGACTCCCAGACACTGATGGCTTTCAGGTCGTGTCGCCTCTCCCGGGGATTTGGGAGACCTGGCTGACTGAGTAGATGGTCGGCGCTGGGAGAGGCTCACATCTGCCTGTCGAGACACATCAAAGCCTCCCAGCAAAGAAGAAGCCCAGACCCAGCCAGTAGTAAGTGCAAACGATGTCTTCATAATCAAGACCATTTCCTGGCAGAGGCTGCGGGGGAATGTTTTATTGTTTTTTTCTTTAAGCGAAAATCCATATTAAAACAGAGTTCACATGTGTTTGTCCTCTGATTTTAGGAAGTTGAGCCAATCTTTAAACACAGGAACAAGCTGATCCCCGAAACTGGAAACAGGAGAGGCTGAACTCTGCTCTCTGAAGGCTTCAAATGACCGCGCTTTGTTTAAAATGGAGTGAGAATGAGTTTGCGGCCTCTGTGACTGAACCCGTGGGTGACTGCTGGTTTAATACCAGATTTGTCTCAAGCTCAGGCTCGTTGGAATGAAACTCAGTCGAGTGTAAAAAGTAAAATCACTCCTCAAAGTGAAATTTTAATTAAAATTCAAACTGCCGGTTGACTTTCTTTTGCTTCTATGGACTCTTGATAGATTCTCTCTTTCTTCCTTTTACAATCCATTTGACAGAATAAATGTTGGCATTTCTGTAAACCATGGTTACGTTACATTTGTACGCTATTATGTTGTTGTTGAACTTTCCATAGCCCGAACCTCTGTAGGGGTCTCTGGGGGTTCCTGCACTCGCAAATGTTCCATTTTGATGCTTTTTTTAATAAACTCTGGCATTTATTTTCCCTTAGACACAGTTTTTTTAATACTTTCCAGATTAATTAGGGACTGTTCTTTACTCCAAACTCAATTTTTTTATTTATTTGATTCACGAATCAACTTGAGGGAAACCAAAACTGTGAAACAAATTAGGCTGCCCTTCACTATCTCCCATGAGCAGAACTTTATGAACTGTTTCATAATCACATCAAGCTGAAGGCTCATTTTATTTATTACTGTTAACTAGCAGAAGTTTGTGGGCGCCCACCAGCTCACCTGGTGCGGCAGGCGCCCTTTGCTGTATGTCTTCCCCCCTCTCACAATGTAGCTTCATCAGGGGAAAAAAATGTGACGCATCCCGTAGATGGTGTAGCACCATGGTCAGTGACCTGTGAGTGCAGCATCTTCTGACACAACAGACATTGCGACATAAGATAACAGGAACGTCTGTGGTAATATCCTACGTATGTGTGAATTTGGGTGTATTTTATGCAGAATATAAAGTAAATAAATACAGTAAAGATTAAGGCTATCAAGCTATTTAAAAAAATCATTACATGCTCAACTTTTGCTGTGGAAGTATTAGAAAAATTTCAATTCAGATGAATTTTGGCAGATGTGTCGTAGTTAAGCTGCTGGATTTTGGACACAATTTTCCCCTTGTCCTCTACCACCCAAACTGGTCGGCAGTCTACCTGTGACCGACTCACAGGTAGACTGACTCAGTCTGAACGCCTGGTCGAGGCTGGCTGCTAGCGTTAGCATCAGAGGCTGTGCTAGCTCAGACCTGCTAAATGCTTAGTGTTGAAGTGATATTTCAGGCTTGAAGTTCTCTGATGGTGTGACAAAGACACTGAGGCCTTCAGTGACGCACCAGGTCAAAGGGCACCATGGAATGGGATTAATCAGCTGTAATTTTTTTAATGTGTTATTTTCTCTGTGATTAATTAATCAAAATGAACACATTCTTTTTGACAGCCTTAGTAAATATGGTATTTATCACTGCTCAAGCAGCCCTAGGCTGTATGTATGCAACGAGCAGAAACTGTACACTTCCTGTGAAATACATAAATTGACTTTCTGTCCCTGAACGTCCAAAACAGATGCAGGAGACTACCTAGACTGTTGTACTGGAGGTCCACTGACAAATATATGATGAGTTGGGATGAGATTGTGTTGGATCTGCACCAGTGAGGCAGACGGTGTAGATATACAGCCATTTGACATAAAGGGATTTTTTTCAGGGAAAAAAAGGACAACTAAATATGTAATTTTGATGAACAGAGATGAATTTTTAGCGGTTTAATAAACGCCCGGTGAGGAGCTTTAATAAACATAAATGGAATTGGAATTCCAATCTGCTTTCAGTTGAATTTCCCTTTGAAATGATGCAGGTTTAACCCCACAGGACAAACCAATTCATTAGGCCAAAAAATGAAAAATCAGAAATGCGCTGCCACCGTTTCCTGGTGATCATCTTCCCAGCATCTCCATATTGGAAACCTATTCTATCGGATTGATTTCCCTGGGAGACTTGTCAGTTCTCATTCATTCTTCAATTTGCAACTGCATCAGTGCGGGCCCGCAGCCTTTGTTGAATCATAAAAAGGCTGTTTTCTTGGCCACTGCCCCGCATCCCGACTGCAAACCTATGATCTGGCTGCCAAATCAACCATGTGATGTATTGATACGATGCTGAATTGTGACAACTTAGCGATAGATAGCAGGCTGTCCGAAAACACAGAGGGGAGGAGGGAGGGGGTCCTTAGTGTCGACTCTGACATAATTGCGTCCTCGGTTGATTCCATTTGTTGGTGAATATGGGTGCTGTTAAAAAGTCTGTCCCCATTTCTTCCTTTCTTTCTTCCCCTCAAAGCCAGACGTGCTCAGAACAGCCTTTGTCTTGATGTATTAATTACGTTGCACTTCTTCCTCCACCAACATGAAACAAAGGGGGAGAGAAGGGGGCTGTTTCTCGGAGCACGGGGAACAGTTCCGTCCTCTTCCTCTCATCACAGCGGCAGAAGGTGCAGCAGATTAGGTGTCAGATGATATTTAATGTGAAGAGGGCCTGTCTCTTTCCCTGACATCCTCTCCTGGGTGCACTGCTGCACGGCGCCGATACTCCACCGCTCTCAATCCAGGTCTCATCAAATGGCACTCGAGTCAGAGGCAGGGAGAGAGAAAGAGAACATATGGCAAGGGGGAAGAACAAAGATAGCGAGGGGACAGAGAAGAGAGGCTGAAGAGAGGACGAGATGTGAGATGGGGAAGAGAAGTTATTAACAGAAAGTGGAAGTGTGAAAAAGGGGGAATTGGAGATGTGAGGGGAATGCGTGCTGAGATGACAGGCTAGAAAAGGGCAAGAGATGGAGGCAGAAAGAGAAATGATGGCAGGAGAGAAGGGAAAAATCTCAGTTTTCCCCCTTTAAAAAAACAGACTCCTCGCTGAAGCCGACAGTAGCCGAATGGTTGTGACAGTGTGAAAGATAAGAGAAGGAGACGGGGATGGTCATGGCAGAGCTGTGAAATACCCTGGGATGAAAATACCTGCAGTACCCCAGAGAGAAAACGGGTGGAAAAGAGCTGTGGGTCTCCTCAGATGTGCTCCCTGGATGGGAATGGCAGTGGACTGGAGCTGCAAGAAAGCGTGACAGGATGCAGGCCCGCGGGTCGTGGAATCAATTTAAATGGTATCACTCCACTCCTCCTTTTTCTACTTCTCCTCCTACTCCACCTCCTTTTTCCATCTTCCTCTCTTTCAGCCTCACAGCCTTTTCTCTCCGTCGCCCTGTGTGCTCGGCTTATTCCACTGTTTAGTAAAGCACTGCAGGAGAGGAGGAGAATATGCCATGGTAGCAAAGAGTAAGGCTTTGCTTTCAACGGTGAATTTACTGCTCTTTACACTTCTGAGCGCTCTTTTTCTGCATCAATTATGTTTTAGAAAGACATCAGGAGTAGCCGCACACATGGGCCAAGGAGGTTGTTGGCGTTTCTTCCTCTCTGATTTACGATTTTCTGCCCTTTTATGATAGGAAGCCGAATAGTTTGGGGGTAAATAGAGTTATTTTGTGTACATTGACCCCAAACTCAACTTTCATAAAGCCCTGGATTGAATCAGTTCTCTGTATCAGCTGGTAAATTGATGGATTGTTCAACCCCAAGACTAAAGTATACCTCAAATAACATTTGGGCATGCAGGGTTGTACAGACATTAATGATTCCCTGATAATTAATTGTGACTTTGGTGATCTGACATCTTATCTGCTGCCACCAAAAGGGTAGAAGTTCCACTTATTAAATACATTTATTCAATACAGGACACTTTTAAAACCACTGACCGAAAGTTTGTAAATTTCAGCTGTACTTTAAGATAGAGATCTTCACTGGTCCATAATGATGGACCCGAACCCCAATGGACCCGGGCCGTTTTTTCCAACACACCACTGCACCTGATTTTACTTATATTTATTTATCTGCAGAGAGCTTCTCCAGGAATTTTCGTACCATCAGAGAACTTCAAGCCTGAAATATCACCTCAACACAAAGCATTTAGCAGCGATCCCAGAGGCCTGAGCTAGCACAGCCTCTGATGCTAACGCTAGCAGCCGGCCTCGTCAAGACTCACTCGACCAGGTGGTGTAAGTCTACCTGTGACCGACTCACTAACTCCCTGGACTGCAGACCAGTTTGGGTGGTAGAGGACAGGGGGACAACTGTGTCCAAAATCCAGCAGCTTTAACTCATACATTTGAATTGAAATATTTTAAATACTTTCACAGCAAAAGTTGACGTATATGATTAATTTAGATGAATCAAGAGCATGTCATTAATGAGATTATTTATTTTTTAATTGCTTGATAGTCCTAGTATATATCTTCAATTAGTTTTTGCCCAAGATATCTACAGACCCGGTAATGCAAATTGTTGCTAAAAATGCATGTTGAGGTTATCGCACCCCAAGTCTGTATTTTTTGTCTGACATTGTGTCACGTTTTAAAATGGATGTGGCCTCACATTGTATCAATCAGTTTAACACACTGACTCCAAAACTTTCGTCCCTCATTAAACTTTTTGAAAAAGATTTCAATTTTCTGTGGGTTTTTTTTGCATCTGTCAAAAGTCTAAGGCCATGCACGGCGTCTGCAGCGATGCAGGTGCTGTGCCGGAGTATTGTGGTGAAGAGGGAGCTGAGCCAGAAGGCAAAGCTTTTGATTTACCGGTCCATGTACGTCCCAACCCTCACCTATGGTCATGAGCTCTGGGTAGTGACTGAAAGAATGAGATCGTGGATACAAGCGGCCGAAATGAGTTTACTGCGGAGGGTGGCTGGGCTCAGCCTTAGAGATAGGGGGAGGAGCTCAGACATCTGGAGGGAGCTCGGAGTAGAGCTGCACATGTAGTACACAGACAACCAACACATTCTCACTACGACCTCGTCACATGTCCACATTTGGTCATGGACTTTCCACGTCCACATATGGCATCGAAGGTACCCTGGGTGTAGTCTCACCACCAGACAATCAGAGATCTCCGCCTTCTGATAGTCTGGGGACACTCCTTTCTAAACTGTGTTTAACACACTGGAGAAAACGGCCGGCAACAAAGCAACGCCTCTTGCATTTTTTTAAAGGACACGCCCTCCCGGAAATGTGCGCTCCCCTTTTCTCGTGCACAAGGGAACAAACGCACAGAGAGCTTGAAAATGGATGCCGAGAGATTTAACTCCGTTTTATCAAACGTGTGCTCAGTCCACAAGATTGTGGAAATGAAGGACTTACAGCGACTTTTTTTAAAACTTCTAACACAGTCGGACTATGTTTACGAGCACAAGAGTTCAGCGAGCCACCGAAGGACCGCCCTGCAGATTTACTATTTGTTCTGCAACGTAGGGAGTTTTTTTAAACTCTGAAATTGTATCCGCCCATTTAAACACAAAATCAGGGAGAAAGACATCAGTCTTTAGTTAAGCAAAGTGTCTAAAGACTGACTTGTGAGTCTAGGGACGCCGTGTCAACTTCAGCCTGTTACGTGCATTGTCTGTTTTCAAAACACACTTCTGTTTTCACAGGAAATGTACAGTTTGCATACAGTCTCTTTCAAAATAAAAGCACTACGTTGGTACAACACCACAAATTCATGTTTTCTTCTTTCAGCAACAAAGGCACATAGTTACATTTAGCCAACAGATGCATGTGGTTGGTTTAGGAAAAAAAGAACAGGGTTTGGTTTTACAATTGTACAGGAAGTGAACACTGGCCTCTCAGGTGAAAGTCCCTTGTTGTGGGACCCATCCACCACCGCTCCGGACGCCCTACTCAGACTTCCGCCATGTTAACGTTTGTTGTTGTCCCTACCACGTTTCCCCCAACGCTGCCGGGTGCTGGATGCTGTTAAACAATAGTGCGGACCGGCCGCGTATCATACTGACATGACAGGACAGCTTTATTTTGTTGGTGTCTGATGCAGGAAGTCACTGACCACACAATGACTCATAGTGAGACTGGGTTGTGAGAAATCTTCCTGCTGGTTGTCTACACAAATGTGCAGTTAAAAAAGCAAATATATCAACTGCCTTAGCATGTAACAAGACGTAGCATAACTGACTAACTGCACATTCTTTTAGTCTCATACGTCTCCTAAGACAGGATTCTGGACTGTATTTAAGTTAACATATTGGGTAATGTCACAGAACTATGAGACTCATCTATGGCAGTTGAGAAATGCAAATTAAGTATTTGATTTGTAGGTAGAGGAGTAAGGATACATCACGATTTTTGTAAATAACGAACTCTATCATTTCTAACCCGGCCACATGAGGTGACAAAACCTACAAATCCTGGATTTGAACGTAAGATTTCCTGACACTGCACGTCATGGTACTTTTTCAGAGACTTGCAACGTGTGCCACACTCAGCCAGTCTGGATATATTGCACAGGGGACTGACACCTTTGGCGTTACAAGTGATCTGGCAGATGGTCAACTCTGATTGAATTCTCCCCCCATCTCTTTCCTGCCTCCACAAGCTTCGCTGCAGGTCTCACATCTTGGCCGATACTGTCCTTTGTGTCCCACGTGGGCAGAAAAGCAAAGGCTAGCTGATCTACACACAAGTCAATGCCCGGCAGCTCCCTGCGGTTTTGGGCACTGTCCTGAATCGACGGAATAAAATCTTTGGACTTGATTCACCTTTTATTCCCCCTGACAAATGGCCTCGGACAGCCCTCTTTCTTTCTCTGGCCGAGTCTGCATTGACGTAAAACAAAGGAGAGAGGTATCTTTGTGTTCGTTTTTTTTGGAAAGTGAGGATCCGTCTTTGTTCTGAGCTCTGTGTTTGTTTGTCGGCCATGTTGCGTTCTCAGTGCTTATGTGCATCAGTATGAGGCCATTTCTCGATGCTTATATAGGTGCTTGTGTGTGTTTGTGAGCGCACGTCGATGTGTGTGTGCGCTCATGCTGGCATCAAGAGCCAGAGTCTGCCAGCGGGGCGTAGCCCTGTCTGTCCATCTGTCAAGCCTGGAGAGGTCCCACTCTGCGACTCCTGTGGCTGTCAGGGCACTCTGCCCTCCACAGTGTGTTGCTCTCCTCCCATCCCTCCCTCCTTCCCTCTCCCTCTCTCCTTCCTCCCCTCCTCCCTCCTTCCACCTCTCCTCCTCATCACAGCTGCCTCCTCAGCTGTGTCCACTGGCCATCGTCCCACTCCTTGGAGCATGTCCTGTTTATCTCCCACAGCCCGAGCAGCGCTCACACCCGCCTGTTAACTCACAGAGTGCACACAGATACTGTATGCGTGCCGACACAATGTAACGGGCATGCACTTCAAATGAAGTCACACACAATCATGCCTCACACTGTCCTGTGTGTCTCAGAGATTTTTGTCTTTATCTGATTTTTAGATCTGATCAGTGACTGCGACAAAAACAACAACACTCACCTCGTTGGCTGCAGGTTCAGTCCACCTGAGAGCACACAACAAATTATTGAACAAGACATTACTCTTTTTTTGTTCTGTGTATCTGCTGATCCGTCTTTGCTCCCAAGGTGATACATGAGGAGGGAAGCTTTGTTAACTTTACACAGTCCCTCACATTTTCTTTTTTTAAAACTCTTTATTTGTCAAAATTAAAGTGCCGTACAGCAGTTGGGTGACCTCTCATAGAAACAAAGGAAAAAAGGAAGTGTCAAACTTTTCAATAGCGACTGTACGGCCCTCCCACCCCATGATCCCAACATCTCAAAGAACACAAACAAACAAAAATGATAATAAAATAGATATGACAGTAATATAAATAATAATACATACATACACTTACTGGCCACCTATTAGGTACACCTTGCCGGTACCAGGTTGGACTGCCTTAATTCTTGGTGTCATAGATCCAACAAGGTGCTGGAAACATTCCTCAGAGATGTTGGTCCATATTNAAATCTCCCCCACACCATTACACCACCAGCAGCAGCCTGAACCATGGCATCACATGATGGACCCTGATATTTTAAATATATGGTGTGGCCACTATGTCAAATTTGCTTCAAAGTCTAGCACACTGAGTGGAGGACCTGGAGACAGTGTGTCTGAAATCTCATGTATCTGTACTAAACACAATACTTTGAGTGCACTAGTAGTACACTGAATACTACATCCAAATGCAGTGTACTACTGGTGCACTCAAAATGTTCCAAAATCTGAGAGGTGGAATGACGGACACTTCTCACCCTCAGCAGTCGCCATCTTTGTGACGTAACGGAAGCTACACCGCTCTTTTGACATAGCGGCTAGTGACAACAAGGAGCCTGTAAGTTCTACATGTTTTTTTGCACAAAGTACCAAAACTGTTGTCGAATAGAAGCTGTCAGTAATGTATGTTGGGTCTGTAATGATTTGGTAACATGAACAATAATGCAAGTTAGCTTTCTAGCTAACGTTAGCATTTGCTCGCTAGCTAACTTGCTCCTAGCTGTGTCAGCATATTTTAATCAGCATTGACGCTGTGGCGTGAGTTTGTTTTCTGTGTGGGCGGAGGTATCGGTTAAATGTTGGTAATAATGTCGCTGTTTCAAAAAAAAAAATGAAGAGGAGGCGGTTAAAAGGAAACAAAAAAAGAGCTGTAAACGCCAAAATTCTAATTAAAATCCCCTGATTCGCACAAACTAAAATACGCTCGCATTAGCTGGGTTTTGGTTGATTCGAAAAAATGCTGAATCGCAAAACGGGGGATGGAAACAGTTATGTTCGAATTAAGTCTGACGTAGCGCACCTCTCTCCATGGTGATATCCACACTCCGGGTCGGGAAGGCGGTAATGCATTTACAGGCTGGTTGCCAACCGCCAGAAAACGTACAGTAGAAGAAGAAGAATGCGAGACTTGTTTTGTTTGCGGTTCTGCGGAAAACTTGCGCGAGTTTGTAGTTTTCACCAAAGTCTGTACATTTAATGGAAACACACAGGATTCGTATTTCTTTTAATGCGCATTTCCCAATGATTCAAATCATTTTTGGATGGAAACAAAGCTATTGAAGTTTGAGAAACACTGCTTGAAACACTGATCGATCAGAGCAGGCTGGGCTTTTTCAGGGGGGAGGACTTAAAGAGACAGGCGCAAAAATGGAGCGTTGTAGACAGAGTGTGAATCCAGGTTTTCCAGCACAAACAGTACGAGGAAAATGAAGTGTTTTTTTGAGCATTAAAGTGTTTAAATGTTCTAGAAGAAACCCAAAATACAGTACGACCCTGGAAATGAGCAGAAATAGTTCCCTTCAAGTTGTAAAGCTCCATTTAAGTCTAAACTTAAGTCTGAACAGCTTCTTCTGCATCTGTAATAATAATCTAATAATATAGTCAATAAATCCATAGACCTCATTTTGAACAGTTTTCATTGGAAATACTCTTTGCCTAAAAATATTCCCCGTAGACAGGAAGATATGTGCAAACATTTAAGTGGTCGGATTAAAGAAAACAAATGCAATTGTGCATTTCACTGGCAAACTTCTTATTTAGTTTAGCAGAGCAAAATGTAAGACTCATTGTTTAAGTGCCATTTAGTGCTGTGTAATTGCTGTGCTTTATTATGTAATGGGATGTTTCATCAGTTGGAATAACAGCATATTTAAAATATTGATTTCATCAGTTCCAATGAGGCATGTGCATCCATTTGAGCACACATTACTGTAATTATCATTGGCAAAGAAATACGGAATCAAGAGTACGAACACAGAAGCCAAAGGCTCGCTGAATAACAGAGAACAGCTCTGCAACGGAAGAGTGGGCACCCACAATGAAGCAGATTTAATAAAGGTAGACTGACTCTGCTTTCTGTGTTCAGAGAGCTCCTCCACAACCCCGAGTATGGAGAGCTGAGCCTGGGGCCAGAAGGAGGCTCGCTGCATTCATCTCCAAGGTAAACAAACACCCAGTGGAAAAAAAGGAGATAATATATGGACTAACGTGCCTTAAGCATTCTTATCATTACAATAACAGTGTTTCCCATGGTTAGAAATCTGTGGCCCAAGCTGTGTTGTTCTGCTTAAATGAAATTTATTTCTGGGCGGGGATGCAGAGAAACGCAGCGAGGGGAAGTACACCAGCCAAATTTAACATGTCATAAATTACACACATATTCTTCGCTCAGCTTGCTTTGATTAGCAGCCTTGGCAAAAACATCACATTTTCCAGTAGAGGCCAATTGGAAGACCAGTTAGTGCACTGACACGATCTCACTCCCAGTGTGTTAGGAAAGCACTCGGTTAAGCTTGACTTCCCTTTGTGACTAATACATGATGACAGGAAATTAGAATGTATGAAAACAAATTCAAATCCACAACTTTAATCTCAGTAAATACATCAGAAAGTAAGAGCATCCTCTGTGTTTGAGGAGCATTCCCTTTAATTAAGAAATTTATTGACTCCTCTATGCGCAGCGGCAGCCAAAGCTGGGCCGGGGCTGGTGTTTTCGGGAATGATAGCAGACTTTGAAATGCTACACTGGCTCGTTGAGATTCGCCAATCACGCTGACTTCTTCCTGGCTCTGTTTCCCCGACCGCAGCGTGATCACGAATCTGAGCCGGAAAATGCAGCTGGATTTGGCAGATGAAAAACTTTGAAATTGAGTTTGACAGTGTTGGAGTAGCAGTGAGTGATACTTAATACCACGGAGAGGAAGGAGAGGACAGAAGACGAGGTGAGTGATGCTGCGGATCTCGATTGTTTGTGCCTCCATGCTGGGAGGCATTTCTGCCAAATACAAATAAACACACACACACACTCTCACACACACTATATGCACAGGGATGGATGGATTACTGCATCTTCTGGGCACAGACTCCAAAGAGAGAAGGACCCCCAAATCAGATCCCCTGTTTGAAGTGACTGGTATTTAAGCTCAGTCGCCAGAAATAAGCGGCACTGTACATTTCTGCAAACTATGTATAAATTACATTTGTACATTTTTATGTCGGAGATATGTTGAACGTTTATGTTTCTTGACATTTTAACAGTGCTGTGGTCAACGTGGTGATGTTTAGACACATAAAATCACTTGGTTATAGTTAGGATAAGATCATGTTTAGACTTATGAAACACAATTTTGGCAAAAAAAAAATGTCTCTGTAAAAAACAAAAACAAAAAAAACCTGCTTTTCATGGCACTATCACGGCAGGAAATGCGTCAATGTTTCAGTTAAAAGAAACCGTTTTTCTTGGGACTGTCCTGACAGGAAACACATCTATGTTTTGGTACTTTTTGTGGCACTGTTGTGGCAGGAAATGCAGGAATATTTTGACTAAAAAAAAACTACTTTTCATGGCACTATCCCCGGAAGAATGCGGCGATATTTAGATTAAAAACCATCGCGTTTTCTGGCACTATTGTGGCAGGAAACACAGCAATGTTTCTGTAAAAAACAAACAAACAAAAAAAACTGCTTTTCGTGGCATTATCACGGCAGGAAAACAACCACGTTTTGTTGCACTGTTGTAGCAGGAAATGTGGCAATGTTTTGGTAAAAAAAAAAAAAAAAAACCCTTTTAGTGGCCCTATCCCAGCAATTAGTGCGGTGATGTTTGAAGCAATGTCTCATTAATAAACAACGGCCTTTTGTGGCTCCATCCCCACTGAAAACATGGCGATGACTCACTAAACAACCGTTGTTGTTGTTTCTCTTCTCAAACAGTGGTGTGCAGCTTGGCAGGCATCTAACAATCCACCATCTCTTTCTGCTCCTGATGACCAAGTTGCTGTGGAAACATTGTTCGTGCTGCCGGGGTAAACTCAGCGGTCGGCTGGTAAGGCTGAAGGCCTGTTTGGCGAGCACTTCCACGGCTTCTTGGACTGAGTATGGAGCGGTGCCTCGCCTCTTTATTTCTCTGCACTCGCTGGACCCTGTTGCCACCTGGCTGGTACCTGTCGTCGGCCCGGATGAGGTGTTCCAGCCCTGCGGCCCCTGCTCTCCTCGTCCCCGCTGGCGCAGGGTGAATCTGCGCAACCTGCGGCCTCTGTGTGTGGCTCCCCGGACAGCTAACGCCGTGGACCTGCCGGCTCCTGCCAGGATTGGGCTGGTAAATGCTAGATCGCTAGTGAACAAAACGTTTATCCTGAACGTTTATCCTGACTTCCCGAGGATTGGATTTTCTCTGTGTGACTGAGACGTGGCTGACTGTTGGTGAGTCCAGTGCTTTCACAGAACTTTTACCCGATGATTGCTGCTATTTTAACTCCCTGCGGACGTCGGGTCGAGGAGGAGGAATAGCGACTATTTATAAGAGTCACTATAAATGTAAGCAGCTAGGTAAGATGACATGTGCCGTAAATCGTTTCGTCCTGGAAGCAACCTGCGGCGGACCCGGACACAGTTTCCTAAAGGTATGGATATACACTATATAGAAATAGCTTATCTTCACACCGATGGTCTCATTTGCTGTTGTAGGTCACGCACACACATCAGCAGAAACGAGAGACTTTTGCATATCCAGTTAAAAGTTCCTTGTAGCGGCTTTAAAGAGACCATTGTTTCGTAATCCATCCATATCCACAAGCATTCATACAAAAATAATCATTCATTGATAAAACTCATTACACAAGCTTAAATCAGCCACCGTTCATAAGCACACACAGACACAAAGTGAGTTCATATCAAACAACAGAACAACAGACACTCATGTCTGAAAATAAAAGAGCAAAATAAATTAAACATCAAGCAGAGTGGAAGAGACATCACGTTCTACCTTTTAGCTCCAAGTGAAGACATTTTTTGTCACTGTGCTGCTAATTTTCATCTCTGAAAACCAACATGTACACACTCACACACACACACACACACGAACACACCCACGACATTCTGTAATTTCTACTCCTTTGTGTTTCTATCCACTTGAGTGTTACTAATAGAAAGAAAATGAGCAGCAAGTCGAGAGCGCTTTGAAGTTTGCCAGCAACAACTGAGATGATTGATAGTTGGGTTTCTAAATAGCAGGATATTGCATCTAGAGCGTAAAATAACAACCCGAAACTGCATCAGGGAGGAATCGCTCGTCTGCTTGGCCCCGTGAACGCTGCACGGGCACGTGCACAAACTTATATGCTTGTAAGGTGATCCACATAACACATGCATGACAAAAACACACATAAACACTGCGGCAAATAAAGTGGAGAGAATGAGAGAAGCCACAAAGTGCATGGATAACTAAATCAGTAAATAATAGAATACATTTGTTCCTGGTGAAATGGGTTCTTTGGAGGATAAGACTCACAGCGGTTTCCATCTGAGAGATGAGAAAGAAGGAGAGGAGGAAAGTCGGAGGAGAGAGAATAAGCACAGCTCATCAGCTCGCCGCAGATAGTGGCTTGGAGGGGAGAGATAAAGCCATTTTGGCACAGTAAAATCATGCATCCATCACAATGCTTATCGGTCACTTGGGAAAGGTGCCTATAATAAATCGTCAACTGCAGCGTCAATAGCTCAAAGCCAGACAATGGGAGGCAGTGGAGCAGCGCTCTCTGCTTGTTTGAACAGTGTGACTTATTTGGAGGGCAATCAAACAGAATGGAGATATTTATAATGTGAGCTCACTTCATATCTCGCCAGAGGGAGATACGGAGGAGCAGTGATGGCTTCCAGATTTTTAAGGAGAGCGTGGGGGAAAAGGTGAAGAAGATTGCAGTTGCTGTAAGACAACTGACAACCTCTTCATCTTGTCTTTTCATCCCTGCTGAGAGCACGCGGTGGTCAAAGGTTCAGCTACCTCTGAGATTGTCTGCACACAGTAATAAATAGGGAACCTGTTGATGTCAGGTTTCAGTTCAGTCGGTGTTCGGCTTACCTCAAAGGGTCAGTTCACTCATATTACTTCCCCAATTGTATCTACTTTTGATTTTATTTGTCAAGGTTTTGAGGTATCAGGCTCTGGGGCTTCTGATGCCGACCACACACTCGAGGAAGACTGTGAAAATACTTTTAAAAGACCAAAGTCGAATACGCTCTCACATCTGAAGACAGTGTGAGTTTTCAGTCACACACTGTAAGAGTTTTCAAAGACTGGAGATCTTGCAGGGTCACTATTTGTTTTCCTACTAAAAGTAATGTGCCAAAATTCATACGTATCCTATGTAATTTGAAAGGCTGTGATCACGTGACCAATACATTGACCTGAGTAAAGAATAAAGCAGGAAGTGCTCTCTTAGGGAGGCCAGCTGAGGTGGTGGATTGGTCAAAAAATATAGGACTTTCCCACAGAGACTGGTGTTTGGAACTGACTGTACTAAATAAACTTTGAGTCCTTTTAGGTACATTATCACCATGATTTTTTCCCTAAACCTAACCACAGTAACTTTACTTGTCTAGACCTAACCTCTGTAAATCTTTGTAAAGTTTGTAATGTCATTTGTGGGGGGATAATTTATAGGATATCATACGAATGATTGTGTATGCAGATTCATGTATATCATACAAACCATTGTCTGAGGATACGTTTTGCGAGGCTACAAGTAGATTCTCTTTGGTGTAATATTTTCCTCCAGGTGCAGGATGGTAATTTATCTCAACAACAATGGAGCTCTTGCACTCACTTTTTGCAAAACAGTTTGTTTGGAAAAATGTCATTTGAACTGTGTTTTTAGCCTCATTGTAGCCTGTAGCTCTAACTGCCTCTCTGGGCACCGTGTTCACGTGTGTGCGCTTGCGTGAGACCGTGAGACATGGGCACCGCCTTAATGTGTGTTCACGTGTTCGATGGCCTCGCACGCAAGCGCACACACGTGAGTGCAGTGCACAGAGAGGCAGTTAGAGCTNCCACTCTCCCCTTGGATCTCCGCAAGTGATGTGAGGACTCTAAAACTTCATCTGAGCCTCCCTCGGTATATGGGTGAGTAGATAATGGCTGAATTTTCATTTTTGGGTGCACTATCCCTTTAACGTTTATATTTGTCAATGATTGCAATGAGTCGTTTTTATATCCCTGAGTCAATGATCTACGTGTTGCAGAAAAAACTGTTTGTCTTCAGTTAATTAGAATCTCAATATTTATGCTAATCACTGCTGCTCAATGCTTAGTAGAGGACTGTGTGTTATTTTTACATAAACTGAATTAATTACGTGTTGAAAGATAAATCTATGAAGAGAACTATAAAAGCTCAGTTTGTCAAGCATGGATTTGGCGTACTGTTCGTTATTAATAGTTGAGACGGTACAGTTGATCGACTTGCTCGCATGCTAACACTGTTTGCTTATTAACGCCCTTCCATGCTGTCGAGCCGGTGACAAATCATAAAACGAAGCTATATAAGACATAAACAAGTCAAACAACTACATACTGAGGGCAAACTGCACTTCATGGCTCCGTTAGTATTAACTTCTTTTCATTGTTTAATACATTTAAAAACCATGTAAATACTTCTGCCACTAGGTAGGCTGTAGGGCTCTATGAATTGCGCATGTGAATATTATGTAGATATTATTGTTTACATCAAATTCTAGCAGTTTTGGAGAAAAATGAAGGTCTTATCTTATTCTGCATTCCTGTTATGACATCCAACGTCACAAGTTCTCAACAGTTTCTCTCCGGTGTTCACTGTTTTTCTGCCACCTCGATGCACACACAACTGCTGAGACATATCTGTGACGTCCACTCCAAATCGGTCTACATGTCGACGTAGGCCACTGACAAAGCAGCGATGTGATGACTTGGGGTGAGAACGTGTTGGAAAATCAGCCACCAGCTGATCATTTGGTGCATCTCTATTTTAAACCTGTGTGAATGTCTGACTGTGTGTTTTTGCTCCAGACGTTGCTGCACTGTGTTCCCATATCTCAGCAATTACTAGGAAAGACGTCTTGGTACTGGGTATTTCAAAAGTGAAACAAATAAAACTGGAACTGCACAGACAGATACCACCAAAACTATCTTGGAAATATTATTGTTTGTAATTGAATTAAGCCGACCCTTTAATTACGGGCATGAACTCCAGTAATGTAATTATTTTTCTTTCAGTTAGGTTGCACACTGATGCTATTCTGTTGTGGTAAAGAGGGAAAAAGAACAAAACAAACATATAAATATGACTCAGCTCGGTTTAAATCACGGTCTTTAGTACCACATTGAGTTCTGATGATATGAATGCAGGTCACAGTTGATCGAGAGCTTAAGGCCACCGCAGAGATGAAAACACTGCATTGTTTGCCTTCCTTTTGGCCACTGGATTCACTGCACACACACACACACAAGCCATCACACCGAGCTATTATTTTTTTCGTACCCATGCTGCCCTTCGATTTTCATATTGGCAGTGGGAGCAAATCTGCTCTGTGGGGATTGAAACATTGGCCTTGGAGAGCCGCGCCAGCTACGAAGACAGACGGTAATCCTCTGGCAAACCCCGGCTCATCCCAGCCCATCATTACATCTCTGTGACCTAGAGCGCTGCTTCCGAACCCCCCTCCTCTTCCTCCTTCCTCCGCTCTCCCAGAGAGAAAGATGATGCTTCCCTCAACCTTATTACCATTTCAAAGATTTCCCACAAAATCAGTCCACATGGCCCCGCATTAGACTGGTGGCAGGGGGCACAGCGCTCTCCGATTCCAAATGTCTCTGAAAGTTAAGACACTGGGAGGCGACGCAGTATTCTGCTGCTATCCAGCCAAAAGCAGGGGCAAGTATTCCTGACCCGACTTCAAAGTTGCAGTGGGGAGCGAGGCAAGGCTCAACCGTCACGCCCTGACTACACAGCAATCCGGGCCAATAAAGAGACACATACACAGATTCACTGAAAGGAAGTGCTTTAATGATTTGCTCTTTCCATGATTCAATACTTCTATAGTAGCCTCCGCTGAATAACCGAGAAGTCATTTTGTTGGCGATGAATGCCTGAGTGTACGTTGATTTAATTTGTTGGCCCTCACTCAAACTTTGATTTCAGCAATTTAATATAAGTGGTTACATTGTGTCTGGGGGGAGAAATAAGATTTGCCCAAACAGAACCAGCTTTTTAGTGACATTTTGGGAACACTGGCCCATTCTCAGTTGTCACAAATAGCGCCGCAGTGAATGATCTGTTTTCAGAGGCGAGCTGAAATGTGATAATAATGCTCAACAATGACTGAACGTCTCCTGTGAAACTACAAAGACAGCCACGAAGGTGAACTTCTGAAGGTTTCTTCAAATAAGAAAAAATAAAAAAAATTCACCTCGCTACTTCAAAAGCACCCATCTTGACACACGGTGCTGATGTGATTTCATATTAAAGAAATACTACAAAAAAAAAACGTCCATTTATTTTTCAATTCCAAAGGCGTGAAACACTGGTGAAAGGATAAATAATGCTGACGCTTCTTTGCTGTGTGCAAGGGCGTTCATTCCATCTGGGGGTGTGATTGAAAAGCCCCACTGCCCTGGGTTCAAAGCACTATTACATGGCACTGTGTCTGGGTTTTTCATCTCAGATGGGTATCTGGGGGCCGACATGGAGACAGATAGGATATCAGAGCCAAGGATGATACAAGGATCGCCTCTGAAAATCAATCGGCAGACAGTCCAACATTGGTCTCGCCTATTTATTTCTGCATCAGTGTGTGCGAGGCCCTTCATCAGTGCAGGCTTCTGCACAAAGTCCCACACATAAAGCCAGATCTGCCCCCACTGCAAACAGACCGACACAGAGGGAGAGATGTGACATCAAGCCGTGACCACCACACAGGAAAAATATCTATGCATATAAAGAATCTAGTCCATATTTATCAGTGTTGATTCTCATGCAGATGCATACCTATATTCAGTATATTTACATTTATATTAATAGGAAAAGACCCCTTTTGAATTTCAGATTTTGCAAGTATATGAATGTTGGAGTCTGATTTCAACTGCAATAAAACCTGATGTTACTGTGTTTCAGCATTGAACAAACCAGGCTGTTCTCACAATTTCTTCATAGGTTTTCCTATGAAAAGCAGTGCACCCTAATTCGTACATATCCCACGTATTTTGAAAGGCTGCGATCACGTGACCGATGTGCTGATGGCAGTAAACAAGGAAGCAGTCTTGAGCACTTTATAGGCAGGTTGGGGTGGTGGATGGGTCACAAAACACTGGACTTTCGCCCAGGACTGACCCCTGGAGGTGTGTGTTGGGAACTGGGTGAACTTTGAGTCATTTTAAGGTACGACCTCACCATGTTTCTCTTCCCAAACCTAATGTCTGTAACTTTAAATTAATTATGTGATTATATGTAAAGCATGTACTGTCATTCGTGGGGCCCAAATTCATAGGATGTCATATGAACTCTACAGGGCTTACAGTCGTCTGTTTGGTGGTTTGTAATCCTTACAAAACAAGAAGTGAGGAAAACATTGACACTAATCATTTGTCTCACTTCTCTTAACCTCTTGTACTCCACCCCCATTTTGCAGCAAAAACGCCTAAAATGACATACCA
This sequence comes from Epinephelus moara, assembly GCF_006386435.1. Classification (NCBI taxonomy): domain Eukaryota; kingdom Metazoa; phylum Chordata; class Actinopteri; order Perciformes; family Serranidae; genus Epinephelus; species Epinephelus moara. The sequence goes on from NC_065517.1 coordinate 34,721,473, forward strand.
AATTAAAATGACTGTAGCTTCTGAACCGCTCTGACTACATGTATGCATGAGGTCTTGCCAAAAAGAAAACTCTCTGAAGTTTCTTGTCAAAGTGTCAGAAACACTCTAGGTGATACACAGACAGAGTAATGGGCCTCTGAAGTCAGTAAAAAATTGAAGATTTTGCCTAAAATAAAATAAAAAATGTTTTTCAGGATGAATAACTGTCTGTGGCTTCCTCTGAGCAGGTAAATGACACTATGGGGCTGTAGGCACACTATCAATGAACATTTGTTTCAAATTTGAAGACGATTGCTCAAAGTATGACCATTCTACAGTGTTTTTTCCATGAAAAAATCCAGGCGGAGCTCCAAATGACAAGTCGGTCACTCTGCTTCAAAACAGTACTATCAGTGATCAAACAACACTCAGCCAGCTTCAAACATTGCACCTTATTGAAATCAGGTGTGATTGTGATAGCTGATGTTGTTTATGACACAGAAACACCATAAAATATCACCAAATAAAGCCATATGAAACGTGAAAAGGTTTTGAAGGCAAATGACACCAGCAAAACAGCTATTTGTTTTTGGTAAATGGACTGCACTTGTATAGCACCTATATGGTCTTCCAAACACTCAGGCGCTTTTACACTATGTGACATTCACCCATTCACACACTGGTGGTTGAGGCTACCATACAAGGTGCCACCTGCTACTCAGTAACCATTCACAATCTTCTACCTCCTGATGGAACAGCCATCAGAAGCAATTTGGGGTTCAGTGTCTTGCCCAAGGATACTCCGGCATGCAGGCTTGGAGAAGTCCCGTATGCCTCCATGGTGAACAGAGAATCCAAACTAAGCAAATATTCTTTATAAATTTATATAAATGGGGACCGCGTTAAAACGTCTCTTTTTCTTTATGAAGGCTAAATGACCATAGTAACTAATGCTGTATATTTAACCTGGTCAGGACAACTCTATGTGCCAAGTGTCTGTCATTCCACACTCAACTTTTGGACTGAGTGCGCCAGTGGTACACTGCACTTTCCTGTACTGTGCAGTATAAAAGCACATGGTGCACTCAAAATATTAAGTGTGCAGTACAGAAGTATGTGATTTAAGACAAACTGTGAGAGTCAAATAATGTGCTGCACGTGCCATTTAAATAATTTTATGTGAACACACACAGAACCTGAAGAAGAAGGCCTGGGTTAACAGAGCAGGTTGATAACATCCTTCATGATACCTGTTATTTCTGACTGAAGCTTTCGGCTTTGTCGAGCCAGCTCAGAACTGTCTTCATGGCACAGCCCGCAGGTTGGATTTATCCACCCGTACGCTCAGTGCCTCCCAGACACCTGCATTTTCATTAAAACATTGTGATTCAGAACACATCAGTACAAAAAGACTCATGTGCTGCATGCGTGTGTGTTTGAACTCTGCTTAAGTGGAACTCACACACACACACACACATACTCGTAGGTGGCAGTGTTTGGAACGTTAATAGTGAAAATGCATTTGTATGGGAAGTACTGAACATGTAAATGAGGGGTCCATGTCATTGGTTTGACAACCCATTGGTTCGACATCCCATTAGTCCGACTGTCCGCGGTGCTGAACGGCTTGCGGCGGGCGTATGGTGCACCGCGACCGGCTTGAGGCAGAGCAGGCCCACGGCTTACAGTATGTGTTTGTCACTTTCTTTTTCATTTTAACCCACACCATGATCTTTTCCTGACCCTAACCAAGTGGTTTTTGTGCCTAAACCTAACCAGACCTTAACCACAGGGCATCATGATGATTTCGGAACGGACTTCGGAACAATGGGTTTAATATGATCGGAGCAATGGGCTGTCGAACCAATGGGCAGTTCCCGTAAATGAGACTCGGATTCTACTGCATGAGTTGTGTGAGAGTGTGTAAAGTTATGTTGTGATGTAGTTTTGCTGTGGATAAATATGGTCCCCAGTTACTTCAATTCATGAAGAATCGTATTTATTATATTCTTGTTTCACTGTGGAGGCATGTGAGAAAAACAAGCAGAACACAGGGGGAGTAACTGATATACAAAGGGTCACTGTGCAGGTGAAATTTTCTTTTATATTTAGTTTTACATCAATGTTTAATTGAATTTTATTCATAGTTTCTTGTTCTATGCATTTACCTTCGCAACTAATCTGCACTACACATCTAATTTAATCAACAGATCTCTTGTTACTATCTCAGTGTAATTTGTCAGTTTCAAATTAGATCCGCTTTGATGTTCTATATATCACATTCAGAATATTTTAAGAACGAATGATTTGTAATGTGCTGTGAAACACTGTAACTTAAAGTGAGTTAAAGGAAACTGATTGTTCTTCATACAGTTAAGTAGAGATGATGTGACGTTCACAGAGGAATAAAAATATTCTTCCTGTTACTGATGGAAAGTTGAATTCGTAAGAAATAAAACAGACTCAGGGCTTCTGCTGCCACAGCCAAGTAGCTTATGGTGGATTATAGATTTGCTGCGCTGACATTACTGAATGTGTTTACTGACTTTATGACTCTTCTCTACTTGTGTTACTGCTATACATGTTGCAAATGCAAATTTCAATGGTTTTATTACAAAAGTAAAACACAGTGTTTCTCGAGGGCTGTGTCCAAAATCTCTCCCCATGCATTACATTAAAATTATATTGTTGGTGGCATGTGTCTCTATATAAATGTGTGATGAGTCAGCAGAACAGAGTATGATGCATCAGAGGTTCAACTCAGGGGCAGATTTAGTCATTTTGGGGCCCAAGGCGAAGACAGGCTTGGGGCCCTCCACATCATTATTGATCCTTTTATTGCCGTGGTGCTGAAATGAGAAGATAACACACAAAACAACAACAGGTCAATTATACAGATACATACATTTTAACCAGAGCATGTGAGCGGAGCTGGAGCGGAAGGATTTTGTGTTGAGCGAGGAGCGGCTATTTTTTTTTAAAAGGTGGAGTGGAGCCTTATCTCTCGCTCCAATTTCGCTCCGGTCGCTCATGCCCCACCCAGAATGCATCTTTGCACCTGCGCACACCCACACTATTTTCTGTCAAAACTATGGAGTTTACTATGTACTTCAAAAAAGAAACTGAGAAGAGAAGCAACGGTACCGTGGAGAACGGTCCCTAACTGCGGGGAGAGGCGAGAGGGCTTCCCCGGAGGTCGGCTGCTTAACCCGGTCCGTCTCCTCCACACTTTGACTTATTTCCACCCTGCCAACAGCGGTACCGTGGAGAACGGTCCCTAACTGCGGGGAGAGAGGAGAGGGCTTCCCTGGAGAATCTACCAAGCTCATGTTTTATTTGTGAATAGAAGATTACAGGTTAGGGTAATACGACGCAGTTTTTTTGAGCGGAGTGGTGAGCGAGTGGAGCAGGATTAAATTTATGATGGAGTGGAGCGGAGCGGAGCGAAGAATGCGCAGAACCAAGCGGAGCGGACGAGCGGCGCAAAGTGACAGGTCTGCGAGCGAGGAGCTGAAATTTTCACCCGCTCTGCTCACATGCTCTGATTTTAACAGAATACACATGTATTATTTTTTACCTTTTGTCCCTCTCTCTTCCTGTCCCTTTTTCTCATTGTCTTCCTCTCCCTTTTATCATTTTCTCTTCCTGTCCCTTTTTTCTTCTTCTGTCCCTTTTTCTCGTTGTCCGCCTCTCCTTTTCTCTCGTTTTTTTCCTTTTTCCTCAACCTTAAACATCTACTGCAGTAAATTCTAACACACATTAAAGCGATCTTAATACAAAACTAAAACACTGACAGGGATCATTTTAATGCAGAGTGAGTAGTTGTTAATAATTTACTTACATACTTTGTAATGTTTTGAATGCATAACGTAAAGGAATACTTATCAATATAGAAAGAATTTACCCCTTGGACAGTTTTGATAACGTCACTCACTGGTTGTTCATCTCGGTCTCAACACGACGGACCCTCCTGAACGGATGTTGACGTCGTTGCTGCCAGTTGATTGTTGCTGGTGGTGACAGTGAAAAACTAGTGACTAGTGACTTTTGTCAATTTTGTAACAAATTTTCTACTCTCCTCCTTCTTTCTCCTTTTCTCAGCTCCGCTGGGGTAACTTCTTTTCATTTCTCTCAACTTCGTCGTTGTGGTTGTCTTCTTCTTTTCTCCTCTTCTCTTCTCCGCGCCAAGCCGTTTGTTTTGCTGCTGTCTTCCTGAATCCTTTCGGCACATGCGCAGTAAGATGGACTAGTCCAATGTAGTGGGGATTCAAGGGGGGGCCCCAAGAAACACATAATACAATAAGCATTCTGCTGGCATTTTAGCGAAAGGATTTTAATCAAAAACATAATGATGTGTGCAAATAAGAAAACGGTAAGTAAGCTAATGGTAAGTCTGCCGCTGGTTCAACTACTACATTATGAGGACCCAATCACCAAAATAAAAGTTGGCATTTCGTTGTCACGGTTCTTTGTTTCATATGTTAAATTTGTACGTGTAATATGTGGTGGAAGTGTTCAAACTTTACATTTTAATTTAACGTTGTGACAGTGCTGTGGTTAATGCGTGGTTAATGGTTAGGTCTGGCCACAAAAACCAGTTGGGTACAGTCATGAACACATCATGTTTTGGCTTAAAATACTTTTTTTTTTTTTTTTTTGTGGCTGGAAAAGTTTCAGTGTCTTGTTAACATTACCCAGTTTTGTTGCCTCTGACACAGCTGGAAATGTCAGGAGCTGTCGTTCTAAAAATACCCAGGTGCATCCAGAAATGTTTGATTGTCTTGTTAAAGGGATAGTGCACCCAAAATTGAAAATTCAGCCATTATCTACTCACCCATATGCTGAGGGAGGCTCAGGTGAAGTTTTAGAGTCCTCACATCCCTTGCGGAGATCCAAGGGGAGAGGGGATAGCAACACAGCTCCACCTAATGGAGGCTGACGGTGCCCCAGATTCAAATGTCAAAAAACCCCACAGAGCTCACGTGTGTGCGGGTTAGTTAGAGCTACAGGCTACAATGAGGCTAAAAACAGAGTTCAAATGATGTTTTTCCAAACAACTTTTTATGTCGGGGCTTCAGGACACTTGGATCACTACGGATGAGCAGTATGGAGATATTTTGTGGTTTCAAGTATGTGTTTTTTTGGACGTTTTAATCTGGGGCGCCGTCAGCCTACATTAGGTGGAGTTGTGCTGCTACCCACTCTCCCCTTGGATCTCCGCAAGGGATGTGAGCACTCTAAAGTGCAACACACACCACTGCCGTATGCCGCGCGTCAAAACGCCCGCCTCCATTATATTCTATGAACCAACCCACACTGGCACCCCTCCATTATATTCTATGAACCAACCCACACTGGCACCAGCCGACGCGCCGCGCCGCTCTGCTTCAGCCCACTGCTCTATTTCCAGCGCGGCCGGCGCTCATGGCGGCGCTGCGAGAAAAGCCTTTTATGTACGTCTCGTCTCGTAGGATCAACTCCGGTTGATAAGAAACTCACCCGTGAAATTCAAGTTGTTGTTGCCTCAAAGTTTTTCCTCTTCTTCTTCTGTTACTAGCAGTTGGCAACCGTTGGCAACTAGTGTAGGTACAGCCACCTAGAGGGCTGGGGTGGGAAATACATGTTGACGGTGCCGCTGCGCGCCGCTGCCAGTGTGTGTTGGGGGGCGGCCCTTGACGGCCACAGCGCCGCGCCGGCAGCGGTGTGTGTTGCACTTAAAACTTCACCTGAGCCTTCCTTGGTATATGGGTGAGTAGATAATGGCTGAATTTTCATTTTTGGGTGCACTATCCCTTTAAAAATTCTCAGTTTTCTCACCTCAAATGCGACTGAAAATGTCTCAACATCTCTTCAAATAATACCCAGTTTTGTTGCCACGAAAGCAGCTGGGATTATCTCAGTGTTTTGTTAACAAATACTGGGTTTTTCTGCAACAAACACAACTGGAGGTATCTCAACATCTTATTAAAAAATACCCAGTTTTGTCGCATCAAGCGCAGCTGAAAATGTCCAGAGGTGTCATCCTTAAATACCTAGTTGCGGTCAGAAATGTTTGAAAGTCTTTCTTGCCTCAAATGTGACTGAAAATGTCCCAACATCTCGTCAAATAATATCCAGTTTTGTCACCACAAAAGCAACTCGTAATATCTTAGTTTATGGTGGGACTGAAAATATCTTCACATATTGTTAAAAAATACCCGGTTCTGCCACCTCAAACGAAACTGGAAATCTCCCAAAGTCTTGTTAAATATACTCTGTTTTGTTGTGTCAAAAGAAGATGGAAATGTTTGAAAGGCTTGTTAAGAATAATCAGTTTTCTCTCCTCAAACGCAGCAGGAAATGTCCTGATGTCATGTTAAGAAAATACCCAATTTTGTTGCCACAAAAGCAACTAAATATTCTGATGTATTGTTACACGACCAGGCTCTGTTGCCACAACCGAGACTGAAAATATCTTGACACTACAGACAATGTTGTTGTTTGGTAATCTTATCTGAATTCATCATCCAAATTTTTAAGGCACCCTGTTAAATTCTTAACGTTGAAACCATTTATTATTATTTTTTTTTACAATATGTTTCACTGCTTCTTTGCACATCCTTTCCTGACACATTCATTGGCATTCCCCACCTTGCATTTTCAATAAACAGTGAAAACACTTTCTCTCACTGGAAAGATTTTTCTCCTGTTTTTCTTCCGCTGAGTCGCTCTCCAGCTGCAGAATAAAATAACTGAACACAACAAGGTTACACCTCCTCTCTGCTGGATGCTGGAAGTTACTGGTAGAAAAAGGTGAGACAGGCAGAGGGATGCAGCAAAATGTGTTACATCATTTTAACATCATACAGGATTATGCTGCATGCTTTAAAACACCACAAGACGATTCAGGGTTGGATTGGCTTTGTGTATTCAGGAGCCTATTGTCTGGCTCTTGGCTCTGCAGGTCAGCAGCAGCTTTTCTTGCACTTCCACCTTTCCATCCCTTTATGAAGAAAGCTGTCTGTAAAGCAAAGACATACAGCCTGCTGCGCTGACAACGTGACCTTTAAAATTTCAGGGAAAAAATGCGGAAATATTACTCACTTTCTAACACATTACATCTAAAGGTTAACGACACTACTCCGTCTATTCGTCCCACAAGCTCTCCCTCCATACCCTCCACTTGGCAATGATCCAAGCAGAGGAAAGTCTGCATTCGCAAACTAAACACTTCAACTTCTAGAGAATTAGCAGGATTAATTATCCTCTAGGCAACCCAGGCAAATAAATAAATAGGCAAAGCTTCCTGGCTGGTGCTTACAAGTGAAGAGGAAAGTAACAGGTTGCTGAACCTTGTTCGCTGCCCTGAAACACAACACATCCCAACAGGTTTGTGTAAGTTAATTAACAAGCTGGGAGCAGAAAAATGCCCAGATTAACTGCTTATACTCAGTGTCATAAAATCCTTATTTCTAATATAAACCTATTCCAGGCTCAAGCTTTACTCAGCAAGGTCCTTCCTGTTAATAATCCTTCAAGCTGTTATTTTTCTTATTCTTTTTCTTTTAATCTCAAGGCTGTACATATTTTGTTTGGCCACATAAGGGGCAACAAAATAAGCTATAAGCACATTTAAATATCATTAGCTTGTTACGTTGATATGTTGAACGCTAATGAATGAGGGGTGGGAATCAGCAGAGGCTCCATGATACAGTATTAGCACGATACTTTAGTCACGATACAATATTATTGTGATTTTAAATGTGTTGCGATATGCTGTACATTGCGATATATCAGCTGTACAACTATATAAACAACTGATTATATTAATCAAGTTGGCTACCTAAAGTTTAATTTGTATTTGTCTTATTAATAATTTATATAATGAAAAAAAAAAATCAATACTGTGTGACAATACAATATTGCACACAAATATATCTTAATACTGGGCTGTATCATTTTTTTCTCCCACCCCTTTAATAAACAGCTGCCGATTTACTCAAACAACATTAGCATTCATTCAGAGTTGCGTTTCGGGCCACCTGACGAAGAAAAGTCTGGCATTCACTCCTCTTTTAGCTCTGTTTTGGTCTCTTCCAACTCCTGACAGAAATATCTGGCTCTTGAGCTGCTAAATGCTCCGATATGTTCACCAGCTAGTACTTAGCTCTGTTTGTGTGCAAATTGGTGCTGTCTAAGTAGCATCCAGCAGGTTTTTCAGGACTGTTTTGCGAGGTATAGCTGCCTATTGCGGCTGGAAATTATGCTAATGAGACTTTTTTTTGCCAGTCGGTGTGCATTGTACTTCTTGGTACGTTTTGGTCTCCAGATTTTGCTGCAGAGTGAGCACTCTTTTTTTTCACGCTACTCTTCAGTGGAGGTAGCTGCAGACACAGAGGCAGCCGCTCGGATGGGAGGAGGTTTTACCCCGTAAGGCTGCGAATCAATGCTATCTTGTACCATTGGCTTAAACGTAGTGACTTTACCGACACATTCTCACTCCAACCTCGTCACATGTCCATGTTTGGTCATGGACTTTCCACGTCAAGATATGATGTGCAAGGTACTCTGGGTGTGTTGGTTGTTGACGTTCTAGGATGCAGTGTCAACTGTCAACAGGAAATGTACAGATTGCATACGTCTCTTTCAAAATAAAAGCACTACGTTGATACAACACCGTTGATTGACGTTTTTCTCCTGTTAGTATAAAATGTTGTTACACGTTTCTGATCCATCGTTAACACCATTAGCTTGTTACTACACTACATGAAGAAAAGAAATGAATAGTCAAATATTTTTGATCAACCCCATTTCATAAACATATACTCAAATAACCTCTTGTTAATGTGAAAATATTCATTAGCGCAGCTTCAAAAATTAAGTATTTGTGAGGGCTTATAGTTACTGCACGGTTTGGGCTGTGTATCAGTACTCGATACCTTTATGGTATTGACCCAGTACCAAGTAGTATCCAAACTTAGATCGTTTTTGTACCCTGATGTGGAAAAAATGACTATTTCTATGGTTTCACTTGCAACCAATCACCACGAGTGTATGTTTGGATGCGACGTGTTAGAAACCCACAACCACAGCAGCTGTGACTCATACAGTCTGCGGCGTGGTGTGATGGAGCACGGTGTATCTGATGAAGTTGGCAGTTCAGCACGCTGAGATGCCACGGAAACAGTTTGAAAGTGGCTGTGGTGTCAGGTGGCACTTTACGCAATTAAATGTTTCCATTTTCATGATGGGTATCGAATGATATAGGAAAAAGGTATTGAATTAAGTGCTGTTTTGGTACCAGTATCACTTTAAGGGTACTGGTATCATAATTCTTTTAAACGATACCCAAGTGTGTGTATCATAGAGAACGACCATAGTGCTGGAATAGTATTTAAACAGAATGCTGACAGTACAGTCAAAAGTATTCGGACATTAGGTAATATGTTTTTACTGTTTTGACTCCAACACATTGGATTTGAACTCAAATATAATGACTGTGAGGTTAAAGTGCTGACTTACTTGACTTTAAGGGTGTTTGAGGTCGTTCACGTCATTAATGGGTGAAAAGTTGATCTGAACCTTCAGACAAGTCAAATTAAGGTTTGTCAAGTCTTTATTGGGTCCAACTAAACATGTCTTTAAACTGGATGAAGACCTCAAGGGAGGCACACCCTCCAATTTGAGCCGAACGTTGACACTTTAACCACATAGTCAGTGTTTCATCTCAAATCCAGTGTTCTGGAGTACAGAGCCAACACAACAAAAAACGTGTCAATGATGTCAGCACTGAAGTACAGCATTGACAGTCTATTACTGCCAGCCCACTTTTTCACCGCCTGTTAAGACAAAGTCAATAAGAGGGTTTATTTGCACATGTGGTAACCTGGTTACTGGATACTGGCCAGGCTCTGGTCTTACTGGGGTTAAATTGTTTACATGAACCTGTGATACCTCCAACTCCTGCTCCCTGTTGCCATCAATAAACCAGATAATTGAATGTCCATGTGACCCAGCTCCCGATAAGCGAAAGAAAATGGATGGATGGATGGATGGATGGATGGATGGATGTTGTATTGATGTATGAATGGATGGATGGATGGATGGATGGATGGATGGATGGATGGATGGAGCTGCTCTTTGATCATTTTAATTGCCTGATCACCTGGTAAATCAGCATTTAGTCATGTGAAAATACAAGCTGAAATGGACCATGGACTCAGGCCAGCCATTAGGACATATGGGCAGGGGACAACATTTTCAAAAGTCATCATTATGCAACATTTTATACTTCCTGCAAATATAATCCAATTAATCATCTTCCCACATGTATGTTATATCTACTCTGTGTAAGGACATTGTTTTCTTATTTTGAAAAGCAGAGGTAATCGTATGTCCTGGGCCAAAAAAAAAACCCCAATGAATGATTACAGAAAGGTAAAATCAAACTCTAATTAAAGAAATTACTTTAAGGTTTTAAATCATAACATCAAATCAGGAGTGAAAAAATATCTTTTCTTCTTTTATTTGTTCAATCTTAAAGATGGTTTAATCAAATACTGGTCAAATGGTGTGCAGAACTGAAATACTGTAAAGAGTATATGGCTGTGAACTCTGTTTTCCAATCATACCTAATTTATGCAATTCCAAGACTGTTCAGGGACCCCAATGTGCAGAAATATTTAAATACATCATTTTGAAAAATGGCAACGTTCCCTTTTTCCCTTGCCAAAATTTAGTGCAACTTTGGAGTAAATATTCGGCCCCTTTCTGACAAGATAACGTAACATGGTTGGTGTTACTGGATGCCTCGGGTGCTCTAGTTTAATATGATACCCATGTCTTCAGCGTCACTTTGAAACTGACACAAAAGATTTTCTTTCTAAGAATTAGTCTGCCTCACTTCTCACCTTCAGCTTTGCCCGTCATACCTGCTGCTTCTTCATGTTTTATTTATTTATTATCTTTTTATTGCTAGACCTTTGGCCATCGCCTCTATTCTCCTTTTATTTTCTTGTTCTCTCTGTACCCTGGCTTTTGTTTTAGGAGCTGCTGATTTTTGGTGAGGCATTGTCGCTTAGCTAATCAGGCAGCAGTCCGTCTCACTTGTTTACATTAACAGCTTGTGAGTTTTGCACATTGTGCACCTGACCTGTGTCTGATGGACTGAACCATTTCATGGTACCTGTGGGGGGTGGGAGTATCAAATGGCATGTTGAAATATTTTAACGATAAAATTACATTTATCACGTGAATACGTATAAATTGTATTGTCAGTGATGTAAGTCAGTAAGTGAATTGTTGTACTTGATCCCAAACCATAAACCTTTTCATGGCGCTAACTAAAAACACTGGAGATGTTAGAGCCGCAGGCCAGGTCAAACCAGCTGTCAGTCATTTGATAAAGTCATGTTGCTCATGTTGCTTGAGAATAGAGTGCTGTAGGGATGACGTTTTTCTCCGGGCCAACATAAAAGTTAGCGTTGCCCTGGTTCCCTCGTCAACAAGCCAATACGATTTTCCCATTGGATTTTATTTTAGATGATATGATTTTAACAAACAACATGATTTTTGTAGCATTAATGCAGTCGCCAGAGGTAAAAGCTAACATTAGGCTGGAAGCAAACTACTTTTTTTCCAGGTTTTAGGACTCATCCCTGCACCACTCTACTTCAGTGTGATCCGTCAGCCTGTTCTCATCCCCATGTTGTCAAATATTGCTGTTTTGTCAGTGATTTCAGCGTCAGACCCCGATGCTAAGAAGGCACCTTTTGAGGTGGTATGATTCACTGCCGAGGGGCGTCAGTTTGAAACGCTGCTGGCAACGACATAATATTAGGAGCAGGAAAGTCCCTATGAGGCGGGAGGGAGGAGGAATCGATTGGTCTTAGAAAGCCTTGACTTTCACTTGGTAGGCCGCTGCTCGCTTTCCGTGCAAATGTTGAGCTAAACATGATGTTGCGTAAAATGCCAGGTGTTTCATAGACACAACTTTATTTTGCAAAAGAGCAAGAGCCATCTAACAGGCAGAAACTGTCCATTTCCTATGAAAACAAGTCAATTTTGAAAAGACACAATGCATGTACTCCTCCAAAAATCGCCACCTTAATGTGGTGGAGGGGTTTGGTGTCCCCGTGATCCTGGGAGCTGTGTTGTCCGGGGTTAACAGCCCCTAGTAGGGTCTCCCAAAGCAAAGTGGTCCCAGGGGAGGGGCCAGACTAAGAGCGATTCAAGAAGTCCATAATGAAACGGCACGTCTGGGAGTACCCCGCTGGTATGGGGACACCGGGGCCCGCCTCTGGAGCCTTGGGATCTCCCAGGAGGAGCACGACCGGCCTTGGATAAGTAGTCGAAAATGGAAAGGTATGCATGTAACAAGCATAAATTTACGTGGTGTTCTGGAACATCAACAATGGAGTAGGATATGCAGGATAATATCGGCACGTCATCTGTATCGCCCGATTGGGGCTTTATCTGAATCGGCCAACATGCTTTTTCTTATTTTGCACAATGAATGAATATTACAGACATTGAAAAGTATTGTTTTTCATGTCTCCATCTGCTGGTGGTCCATCACAGTAAGAGTATGCATGTCTAGTATGATTGTAATTCCACTACAGAAGAGACTTGATGAGCAATAAAATTTAGTTAGTGTAAAAAGTGGATATATCAATATCGGTATCTGTTATCGGTCAACTAAGTTGTTATATATCAACATATTAGATATCGGCAAAATATCCACTATTGTGGATCCTTGTTCATTTAGCGATTCTTAACACAGACATAGACAAGAGAATAGATATCACTCTCATATTTGTATGTTAAATATGAGGCTACAGCTAGTTAGCATAGCTTAGCATAATGACTGAAATCAGGTTTAGACAGTTAGCCTGGCTCGGTCTGAAGGTAAATAAAGTATTAAAACAACAGGACGATTGTGCAGCACTACACTTTTTTGCCTTGGTTTAGTGACTCTCTGGAGGCCTGGTCTCTACACTTGGCCAAGGAATAAACCTACACATCACCCCCTGTTAATCCGTGAGGTTCAGAGGTGGTGGATGTTGGATTTTTGAGAGCCGGGCAGCTTAACATGATGACATGTTGACTTTAATGCAGTTCAGAAAACGGCTTTATGAGACACAAATTCATTCTGACACCATTCTTTATGGGAAATCCAATAAGCATTTCATTATTTTCTTTTTGTTTATTTAGATAACATTAAAGAACAGCGTGGGGTACGAAACACAGGGAGTGCTGTGGTGGGATTGGATCCTTTTGGGCTCACATGTGCTTCCAGAAGCAGGGAAATCAATCTGGGCGGAGATAATGATTGTTTATGTGAAATTTATATTATATAGTGTACGAAGCAATAACAGGAAAGACCGACTTCAGCTGACTGTGCCATTACACATGCTTCTGACTGTGGTCTCTCATCACTCACCCTGAGAAAGTAATGGCGGTCGGCTTTAAAGGCTAACTCAGCATGATATGACCGCCATATTAAACAGACCCTGGAACAGTCTGCTGGAGTGTATTGCCTTACAGTGAAAATTCCCTTTGACCTTGAGATGATCTGGGATAGGCTGATAGGTATGCATCTGTCAGTGGATGGTATAGTATGTCCAAAAGTTTTACCGCCTCTGCTTATATTGGAAAACATTTCTTTCCTTTTATGGAGTGAAGCATTTAGGTGAAATGATACTGTACTACCGACATAAGCAGTAAAACCCTGTTTTTATGGGTCTTTCTTCTCTTTCTCAGACTAGTGCAGCTTTCTGCCAACCACACACACACACACACACACACACACACACACACACACACACAGACACACTCTGAAACCACGCACAATTATTATCACAGCTTTCCAGAGGCAGCAAAGCAGCTGCTGTTTCACTTGATCTTTTATAATGGGAACAGCAGCACAGAGTCAGAAATGACATCTCAGCTCACAACCCTATTCCAACACTTCCTATAGCATGACCCCAGAGTCGCTGAGAAAACTCTAACTCGGGCTGTTGGTGGAAAAAATGTTTAAAGATTGAATTATACACCACCAATAACAGACGCAGCAGGGGATTCTGTTGAGGTCTGATTGACATTTACTGAATGTGACAATCTTGCCAGCTGTAGATTTTGTATGACGGAGGATCCAGAGCACTGGAACATGATCATGGGTAATTTGCTGCCAGGCAACATCAACACGGAGGAAAAGACTCGGTGGGTAAATAATGAGCTTATGCCTATCCTACAGCGTTTACTATATATATTGGCTTTTTTTATGATGAAAACCAGAGTAGGACTAAATAGAAATAGTCCTTAACTATGAAACATGTGACTGCCCTGAGTGAAAGAGTTCAAGTATCTCAGGATCTTGTTCATGAGTGAGGGTAGAATGAAGCGTGAGATGGATCTGCGGTTTGTTGGTTTGCACTGGACTGTTGTGGTGGAGAGGGAGCTGAGCCAGAAGGCAAAGCTCTCGATTTTCTGGTTCATCTACGTCCCAACCCTCACCTATGGTCATGGGTTTAAGGTAGTGACTGAGATACATCCATCCATCCATTTTCATCCGCTTATCCAAGGCCAGGTCATGGGGGCAGCAGGCCAAGCAAAGCACCCAAGACATACCTCTCCCTGGCAACACTTTCCAGCTCCTCCTGGGGGACCCAAAGGCGTTCCCAGGCCAGATGAGATATGTAATCCCTCCAACGTGTTCTGGGTCTGCCCGTGTCCTCCTACCAGTGGGACGTGCCCCGAACACATCCAGCGGGAGGCGCCCAGGAGGATCCTGATCAGATGCCCGAGCCACCTCAACTGACCCCTTTCGACGCGAAGGAGCAGCGGCTCTACTCTGAGCTCCCTCCGGATGTCCGAGCTCCTCACCCTATCTCTACGGCTGAGCCCAGACACCCCACGGAGGAAACTCATTTCCACCGCTTGTATCTGCGATCTCATTCTTTCGGTCACTACTCAGAGCTCATGACCATAGGTGAGGGTTGGGACGTAGATGGACCAGTAAATTGAAAGCTTTGCTTTCTGGCTCAGCTCCCTCTTCATCACGATGGACTGGCGCAGCGCCCGCATCACTGCAGAAGCCGGACCGACCCGCCAATCCATCTCACGCTCCATTCTACCCTCACTCGTGAACAAGACCCCAAGATACTCGAACTCCCTCGCTTGAGGCAGTAACTCTCCCCCAACTCGGAGAGGGCAAACCACCGGTTTCCGACAGAGGACCATGGCCTCAGACTTGGAGGTGCTGACTCTCATCCCAACTGCTTCACACTCAACTGCAAAACGCTCCAGTGCATGCTGGAGGTCACGGTGTGATGGAGCTAACAGAACCACATCATGTGCGAAAAGCATGGATGCAATTCTGAGGTCCCCAAATCAGACCCCTTCCTCCCCCTGGTTGCGCCTCAAGATCCTGTCCATGAAGATCACAAGCAGGATTGGTGACAAGGGACAACCTTGGCAGAGGCCAACACCCACCGGTCGACTTCACACCGAGTGTGCGGACACAGCTTTCACTTTGGTCATACAGGGACTGATGGATACAATTCATGGATACAAGCAGCTGAAATTAGTTTCCTTCAAAGGGTGCCTGGGCTCAGCCTTAGAGATAGAGTGAGGAGCTCCGACATCCACAGAGAGCTCGGAGTAGAGCCGCTGCTCCTTCGTGTCGAAAGGGTTCAGTTGAGGTGATTCTGGCATCTGATCAGGGGGTCTCCTGAGCGCCTCCCGTTAAAGGTGTTATGGGCATGTCCCACTGGTAGGAGGCCCCGTGGCAGACCCTGGACACACTGGAGGGATTACATATCTCATCTAGCCTGGGAACACCTCAGGTATCCAAGGAGGAAATGAAAAGTGTTGCTGGGGAGAGGGACGTCTGGAGGGCTTTGCTCAGCCTGCTGCCTCCACAACCACAAGGGGTTAAAAATGGCATGTGTAAGAATTTTTGTCAAAAAGTAAATGTTAATGAATCACAGTATGTTCCCAACTGATCTTTTGCTGAGCACCGCCCCACTCAGTTACTGTCACGCCCATAGATATAGAAATGTGGATGGGAAGCTGCTTTTTTCTGTATAAAAAGCATTATAATGTTCACACTTTTCCAATCAGTCATTTTCATAGATAAGGGTTATGATCTATGTGTAGCCTGGTAGGGGAAAAAGCTCATGAAGTGTGTCGATTTGACATTAAGCTCTGCCTGCTTCCTTCTGCTGTCCATCTCAACCACTTGAGCCATTCACACTGGATGGGCCTCGTGAACAAGTCAGACAACACAGCTTTTAAAAGCAGTAAATACAGAAAGCTGCCATAATACCAACTGAGCAAAAACCAACAGGAAGTGACTGTCTCTGTTCAAACAGCCAGAGTTGGGAGACTGTATTTACCGAGGCGAGTGAGTCTGTTGTATTACGGTCTGGTACAAACACCAATGACTTTTATGCTGACTTGCAGTAGACATGAATGACACTTTTTGCAGTGGTAACTAGTAATGGGTGGTACCACCAAATTTGGTTTCAATCCGATACAGGGCCAGAATTTTTATTATTAAAAGTGCTTTTTTTATGTTGGGGAAAGCAATATGTCACAAGGTAAAATTAACAAATGCTTAAGTTAAGTGCGTACGTAATCTCCAAAATGAAAACCTGGTATTGGGAGTATTGATATTTTAGGATCAATCCGCCCACCTTTAATTGTAACTGTAGAAAAAGGGAGAAGTCTCAGAATGGTTAGAGGACATAAAAATAAAAGTAAAAATTCATTGATTAAAAACTTTAATGTCTTTAGTTTCCATTCACTAAACTAAATCATGAAAAGACTAAAATGTGACAAAAGTGTCGTGCCCAAATGAACACTTTTCCTATGGCATAATTTTGCCTGCAGGTAAATAAACCTTAGTGAAGTCTTTGACCCCATTCGTCTCAGTGTCTCTGCGTTATTTAATTTTAAGAACACTGTGCATATGTGGTATTTAATTTTAATTTTATACTTGGATATTCTCAAAGAAAGCAAACATAGGAGCTTTTCATATGCTACACATTGAGGCTTTAAAACTTAATTTGAATGAAACTGAATGAATTTTTTAATACGGATGACCCTGAAGGTGTTATCAATTATGTTGCGCTTCCTTCTATTTATTTTCACAACTCCTGTGCACATTGAATGCATTTATTTGTCTGTCGGTAAGCAGTACATTACAGGAACTACTGATTATTATTTCAAGGCCTTTGTGAATGCCTTCATTTATTAATTCAACTTAATATCACAAATAACAGCTTGCCTCAGAGGGCTTTACAGCACACAACACCTGTCCTTCACCCTCACAGAGGATAGGCAAAAACTCCCCCAAAAAATCCAATTAACGGAATTATTGATTAATTATTGATATTTATTGTTTTGACCCTTTAACTTCTTGTTCTCTGGATCTTTAACTCATTTATATTCATTGATCCTGGAGTTACTTTGTTCTTGTTTGTTCTGATTCATTTTATCTCGTAGGAAATAAATCTGCTCTAACTAGACACAACAGCGTATCATCAAACTGTCGTTTGCACATTCACACACATCGACAGACACAGTTTGAAAAGGGAAGGGAGACCAAACACAAAATAAAATGTAGGAAATTGCTCATTTGTGAGTATTTGCTGTAGAATCTGTGCAATTAAAAAGCAATACACGTCTAATGGGAGGCAGCGGCATAACTACCCACACAGTGACAGACCGGGGCAGATGATATAACGGCTTCAAAGGGTTTATTTTCTCATGTAAAGTTGTTTTAACTTGTTCCATCTGTCCTCATCGAGAGCAGCAGAGTAGGAGTTTACAGTATTGATCAAAATGTAGATAAACAAAGTGCATGGTGTTCACAAAAGCCGAGGTGAAGCTTTGAAATCTCCCCCTTCAGAACAAGAGCAAGAGTGTTTTTCATCTTATAAATACCTGCGGATTGTGTTAGATGATTGTCTCTGTTTTATTATGGGTTGGATTATGGGATGTATTATGCACCCTCCCAGTGTTTGTATGCTCTGGACTCTGTGTATCATGGTGCATTGAGATTCATCAACAACTGTAAGCCCCTAACTCATAACTGTACGTTCAAACCAGAAGCTTCCAAAGAGGCGAAGTCTCTCGCGGACGCAAAGAAGCACGACTGTCAAAAATATTTGTGGCAGCTTTGGTCGCTCTAGTCGCTCATCACGTGAATCATTGACCGTTCATTCGTGCTTGTCAATTTAAAGGAGCCGCAAAACGGACTACTGGCTTGAAAGCGTAGTTGCTGCTTGCTGTTGTCCAGTCAAAAAGCTCATAGTTGTGTTGATAAAATGCTTTGCTTTGCAGTATGTCATCCGATTCAAACCAATGCAAATTCTCACGTCTATTACGAACATTACACACTTTAAAACTCACCAGACAAACCAACTACCTCTGTAACCGAACAGCGACACATTATAAAGGACTGAGTGGGCGCGAACACAAGTAATCAACTTCTCGGTATCCACTATCGGAACAAGTGTGCTGTAGGAACCAAGTTACATGGCTTGTTCTCTGGGACCGGCTTCATCGAAGCACATCAGCATTCCGATTGGTTGCCACCGAACCGGGTCAGAGCTCATTACCATAAAGTTTTTAACTCCCCTCCGGACCGCTCCGGTTGCTTTGGTCGCCCAAGACGCGCAGCTGACGACCAAGTCGCCCAAGTCGCTGGGCTCTCATTGAAAATTAATGACTTTTTGGAAGCTCTGGTCGCTGTTGGTTTGAACGTACAGTTACTGTACCCTGTATCCTTGGGTCAGGTGGCCTTACTTTAAAATTTTGTAGAGCTTTCCATCAGCATTCTTAGATTTACAAAGCTGTTCTCGGCCTACTTCCAGCCTACTTCTGGCTCTGCTCTCTGTTCAGTGAACATGTTATTGTCTACACCAGGGTCAAAAGAGCCATTTTCGACCACAAATTGTAAAAAAAAAAAAAAAAAAAAAAAAATCTGTCTTGAGCCACAAAACACATTTGAGCCTAATGATTACTAATAGTCCAAATGAGCATTCATCAAAATGTTTTACCACAAGGTGGCTCCTGTGCGGTGGGCTATTTTTGATTTTTGGTACTTGAACCATGCAGGATGGCTGTGAAAGTAAATGAATCTGTCCTGGCTCTATTTTTTACTTTTTTGGGGGGGGGGTTGGAATCCATAGGTAGCTTAGCTGGGAGACTAAAGACGAACCAACACCATTGAGGGTCAGCAAAATTTAGAGGAAAAGGTGCCAGGCTGTACATGAGTGACACATTTTAGTTGATGAAATCTTAAAACTTCTTTTTAAATTTGATGCAAAGGCAACACAGTTTACAACTGAAGAATGTAAGAATTTCATTAGAGGCCATACACATGTGGCATTTTTTGCACCCTGAAATTGTTTTCAAGGTTGACGCCCGGCAGGCAAGCTGAAATGCCTAAGCGATGCCATCATGGCGCACGTGTGTTTCCCAGTGCCTATTTTCAGGGCACAACGGCTGCGGCCCAATATTAACCAAGTTTAATTTTTGGAACACAGCAGCGCCCATCGCATGTCATGTGACCAATCACGGCCGACGGATATCTTTATCTTCCTCTATAAATATCAGTCTAAAAACAGAGAACAAATTGATCATTTTGGTGCAGGGTTGCCAGAGCTTTACATCTGTCCGACGGACAGTAGGCCCACGCACTTATAAACAGCTCCTGGAAGAAGGTCAGCCCTGCACTCAGGATTTCAGGTAAACAGGCTATGATATGGTGCTTGTTAAGGTTGCTTAGCAGCAGCAAACACAACCTGCTGCCGCTCTCTTGAAAGCTGGCTTAAAGAGGCACAAAAGTAGCACCTGACCTCGCATTTTCCAGGCAGTTAATGACGCAACATATATACGCGCCCTTAAGCCTTTTTTTTCTCAAACTCACCAAGAGCCACTTGATTTGATTTGATTTATTTAAACAGAGTTTGGCAAACGACCATTTATGTCTGCAGCTCTTTATATGTGGAATCTTCTGCAGAGGGACGTAGAGTTGAACTCAGTGGTTCATCTCAGCCGTTTCAAAGCTCTCTTGCAGGATTTTTGTATACAGTCATCTACATGCCGATGTCAGGGTGTATTTTAGCTGGTCTTTGTAATCTTGTAATCGCCTGTTTTGTTTTTTATGTTTTATGATTCACTTACACCACATATTGACATACTTTTTGGCTTTTTTGTGTTTTATATTAACTTGTTTTTGTCTGAAACTTCATGTTGCTGCCTGTCTCGGCCAAGACACTCTTGAAAAACAGATTTTTAATTCCCAGAGGTTTTTCTGGTTAAAGAACGATAAAATGAATAAGAAAAACGTAAACCTGTAAACTGTGATACCTTGTGTTAGTGTGGAAAGTCAGCAATTAGTAAAATGCCAATCATTCCTCTGAGTGACCACTGTGCTCATACGCTGCCACGCTATGATCCAACTGATGTTTTGATTAAATCTTTAATTGGCCATGTTTGAAGGACATCATTGACGTGAGAGGTGACTTATTTATTTATTTCACTAGATGCGGCCATTTAAATGAAAGTGTGTTGAACGCTGTCCTGTTCATGTTGTCCACGTTCTGCAGGGTTCCTGTGAGACAGTTAAGAACAATTACACGGTGTTGTCAGGTTCAGGCAGGAAAACAAAGCCCCTGGAGTGGACAGGAGTTTGAAGGAATCACGGGACAGACTCTCAATAACCCACAGCAGCTTTAGAATAATATATGATTACTGAATTAATTAATTCCATCATCATAAACCTGCTTTAACAAAGCAGAGCAGAACACTAAACATCATCACCGGCTCAAAGAAACTCAACATTAGCACATTTAATTTAGAGGTGTTGCTGAGGATGTCGAGAGTCTCATCAGGTTCATTAGGTTGAAACTCTATTATAGTCAGAGTGAGAAATAATTACTCTTAACAGAATCAATAAGAATAAGGGTGCTTTCACACTTAAAATGTTTTGTTTGGTTCAAATGAACTCTGGTGTGTTTGGTCCAAATTACAGCTACAAAGGTCATTTTTACAGAAATGATGAAACATATTTACGATTCTGTGTGAGGTGGCTGCCTCTTGTGGCCACAGTAATCGTGATGGGGAATACAAAAAGATGGATGGCAATGAAATTAATGAACCATCTGCTGTCACCTGGGAGGTCAGTGTTCACTTCCTGTAAGATTGTAGGACCAACCCTTGTTCTTTTTTGCTAAACCCAACCAGGGAGGTGTGTTGGCTAAACGTCACCACATTCGTTTGTTGTTGAAGCAAAAAAACAACAACAAAAAAACATCAATTCGTGGTGTGTATCAATGCGGTGCTTTTATTTTGAAAGAGACTGTATGCAAACTGTATATTTCCTGTGAAAACAGAAGTGTATTTTGAAAACAGACAATGCATGTAACAGGCTGAAGTTGACACGGTGTCCCAGAACGTCAACAACCAACACACCCAGGGTACCTTGGACGTCATATCTCGACGTGAAAAATCCATGACCAAACGTGGATATGTGACGAGGTCGAAGTGAGAATGTGTTGTTATGTACATGAGCAACGTGTTGTCATAGAAAAGTTCGTATGATATCCTACATATCTGAGCCCCACGGTTGACATTACGTCCTTAACGTACAGTTACACAATTAACATCAGGTTACGGAGGTTAGGTTTAGACAACAAAAGGTACTTAAGTTAGATTTAGGCAAACAAACAAGGTGAGGAAGTTTACTCAAATTCAGATATGGCAGGACAAATTAAACTGACTACAAATGCAAATAAATAACTAAATAAAGAAAGAATGAAACAGTCACACCTTGCTGAGATGTTTCCCATTAAGTGTCCCTTAAGAGAATTTAAAAAGCTTGTGTAAGATGTCTTTTAAGGAGCCCCGGTTGCCTTCAGGTTATAGCCAGGTCCCCAGGAAGTGCGCCAGACCTTGAAACCGATTTTCATAATGGCCAAACAGTGGAATTACAACTTCCAAGTATGTCACATGAAGCAACCGGGAACTTAAACGACTTCGCCCCATAGACTCACATCAAGACAGGGACGTCTTTAACTGTGCGTTCACACCAAAAGCTGCCAGAGCTGCAAAATAGCTGAAAACAGGATAAAATTGTAATAGGTCTGACAAACACACACAGCCTGTGTTGCGTTCAGGTGTTGTCACATAAATAACAAATTCCAGTACTTGAATCCACTGTAGCACAACACAGCCGAACCGAATACGAGCAATATTTTTAGATGTTATTCCCCCCCAAAGCTGTAAACCTAGGGGAAACACTGTCAGTGGTTTGGGTTCGAGTGCCTACAGTGCGATTAGTTAAACTGGTGGTAAGGAGAGCGAATGAATTGCATTCCCGCTAATAACAAGCGTTCCAGAACACAACGAAATTGTATAAGTACGTGCGCTTGTCCACACTTGTGTATCGATTCAACATGGAAGAAGACACTCTTGTAATGTGTGCTGCTGTGTGGGACCTGCGTGGATGTAGCCGCCGTCGGGCCTGGGTTCACGATATCCTCCAGGGCCGAGAATATCATCGGCTGGTGCGGAAGCTGTGGCTGGATGGGGAGAGGTTCCAGCGCTACTTCGAACTGAACATATCAGTTTGACAGCTTGCTGCTTGTTTTGAAGTAGGAACGAATGTGTGGTAGGAACTAAAAGTTTCTGAGGATGTTCTCTGGGTTCCAGACAAGCGATGGACATCTACTTTTCGATTGGTGCCTGGTAATTTGCAGCTCAAACACGTCGTAGCTAATTTGCATAAAGTTAACCAGTTTTCAACTTTAATTTGCAGCTCAATTCGCCGAACGCCACCGCTCATCGCTTTTGCAGCTCAAAACGCCTCTGGTCGCCACTATCCATTTTAGCTTCTGGTGTGAACATACAGTGGATACATTTTTTGTGCATCACGACCCCCTGATTTTTTTTAACCATCAGGATTTGATCCATTCGATCCAATAACATTTGGAAAGTCTAAAGAGCTGCAGGATTAAATCATTTTATCCCCATTCAAGTTAGGGGAGCGCTAAACTGAAAGTTACTTTTTTTAAACGGCAGTTGAATGTTACCGGCTTCATGCCCCACTGAGCTGAGCCCTGCCCCTGTATCAGTTTCTCTTTTTACATCCATGGTTATAATGCAGACATGAATCCAAAGTCCTTGTTTGATGTCTGCAACTCCCCATCTCTCTCATGTATCCAACAAAGGCATAAAAATGACCCAAAACATAAAGAGAAATATAAAAATATCAAACTGAGCAAAGCAATACAGTCATTTTGGATTCAGAATAGTATATTTATGATTATTTGAAGGGCTCCAACAGCAGAGAATTGCCCAGATGTCTGTTCAACACTGTCAGCAACGGATTTAAAAAACAGTACATTGTGTTTTTTGCTGCGTACTCAAAGTTAGTGCTCATGTAGCACCAGTCTGTGCCTCTCCAACTCCTCGTTCCACCCCAGCGTTTTTCTTTCCCTGAGACTGCTTGACTCTGTACTCTCCTGTTGTTGCCTGCTTGGTAAAACTCTTCAGCAGTTCATTCACTCGAGTACGGATAAAGTGTGACCTCGGATTAAGTGTTTTTGAGAATAATTGGAGGCCCTTTTATTTTTTATGCTGCATTCATCTCTACGAACCAGCTTTGTGCGCACTAACTAGCAGCGATGCACTGACGAGGACAACACAGAAGCTGCTCTGCATTTCTATAGTTTTTAACATCACCTGGCTGCTGAAGGACTTTTCATGCACAAAGGGCTGAACGCACTCTTCACAAAACAAAAAATAGCCTGCAGTGTTAGCCTCACACACAACCAGCTGTTGATTGTCAACTGTTTATTACTTAATGTAACGTGACCTCACCTTTTTGACCCAAAGGCAGCGAGGGCGGCGAGGGCGGCGAGGGCAGCGAGGGCAGCGGCTCAGAGAGGAAATTCAAATGTCTGGGAGTTTTAAACAAGGTTATATGGAAGGTGTGTTTCTCACAGGAGTGAAGTAAATTCATCTTCCTGGCAGTTTCAAAGGTCCCTGCGTTATTTTCTTCTGCTCCCCGCATAACAGGAGGGTAATATCGCTCTCCCCTCGCAGTGAATATATCAAACATGAAACAGTATAACTCCCAACAATGCAACATTGCGTGCAGTTCACAGTTATTTGATCAGAGCAACCTCGACTGAAAATGCTGTTGGCTGAGCTGAGATGGCTTTGTACTGCCGGCTTATAGGAAACGTGAAGAAAGAAAATGACCAAGAGAGAAAATGAAATGAAAAAGGCACTTGGCAGGGACGGCGTGTCTATTCTGCTGCATTCCTCTTCAGTCAGCCTGTCCATACTTTGTGCCTGTGCATTAATAGTCTGTGCATTAAAGGTCTGCATTTTTGGCTTTGATACCCCTCGGCTGATTTCTCTTTTTTTTGGTTGGGTTATCATGGTAATGCTCTTTGACAGAGCTGTAACACAAGGCTGCTGGATCAAAAGGCATTTTGTTTTCTTTTCATCTCTCACACTCTCAGCCAAGACTCCATTGAGTGAGGGCAAGACAGACAGACAGACAGACAGACAGACAGAGGGAGACGGCGATAGAAAAGGAGGGCGGATGACAGCGTGGCTGACAGGCAGGTAGTGGAACAGCCTGCAGTCCTGGATTTGCCCTGTAAATATCTGGGACATTGCTCATCAACACATTAATTTCTCCCCTCGTGCAGGAGGAGTTCTTCCATTAGCTCATACACAAGTATTTTGGATAGCGACTTGCAGATGATTAATTCACTCGCATCAATTGGCCGCCTGTGACGGCATGAGAGCTCCTCTCCTGTGAAGTTCACATTTCTGTCTCATCCTTCATCTCCCAGCACTGTGCTGTGATGGATACACACTGTAAGTGCTGGTGTGCATGTGTGTGTGTGTGTGTGTGTGTGTTTGTGGTGCTCCTGCTGGCTCAGTTGGCAAAGACACATATTAATGTATGTAACAGCAGCGTTCTTGCTTTTAATGTGGCCCTATTGATAACTGGCAGATAGAGGCAGGAGATAATATTAAGGGAAAAATCTGTGTGTGTGTGTGTGTGTGTGTGTGTGTTGGCCACATATATTACAGGGCTCAAAGTTCTCCGGTTTTGAGCCAGAATTCCTGTGTGGGCAATTTTAGACTCGAAAATAGTTAATAATATAGATAAAATATTCTTGCAGGACACATAGCAGGATTGTGGCTGTATATGTATCTGTACAGCCATTAGAAACTCTGTATGTACATTTCTATTAATAAAATAGATCTCTATATATCTATACAACCTGGACTCACTCCAAAGTCATGGAATACGGGCGCTTGGTCAGTGACTTCTGGCATCAGACACTGACAAAAAAAGCTGTCCTTTACGCAGCCTGTTGCTGTTAATGTGTAAAGGCCCTGACGCACCAAGCCGACAGTCGGCCATCGACTAAAGTCAGGCCGTCGGTGAGCGTCTGTCGCCCTAGTTTTTGCGGTGTGTCCTGCACCGTCTGCACTTCGGCGTCGGCTGCTTTTTGGCCAATTGAGCATGTTGAATCGGCGGCGGAGCTTGTTGGTGAGAGAGATCACTCTGATTGGCTGTTCAGGTTTTATTTCTTTGCCCTGTAGAGAGTGAATCTGCCTGTAGTGAAACCGGGGCTAACAGGTGCTTCCTCCTCAGGCTCCACTTCACTCAGCTGCCCGACAGATCTGCTGCTTTTTCCCACTTTAACCTGAATAACAAATCGGAGCTAGCTGGGAGTGGCTAGCGGAGTGTTAGCTGCAGCGTGACCGGAGGGATGCACAGCCAGTTAGCCTCTGCTAGCCTCCCAGCTAGCCCCGGCTCTCCGTTAGAATCTAAACGGAGAGCCGGGGCTAGCTGGGAGCGGCTAGCGGAGCGTTAGCCGCAGCATGACCGGAGGGAAGCACAGCCAGTTAGCCTCTGCTAGACTCTGAGCTAGCCCTGGCTCTCCGTTTGGATCCAACCAGAGCACCGAGCCCTGGTTTGTTATTTGGATCCAACCAGAGCACCGAGCCCTGGTTTGTTATTTAGGTTAAAGTGGGAAGAAGCAGCGGGTCTGTTGGAGAGAACACTGGGACCGTCTGGATGTAATAGTCCGTGGAGGTGCTGTGGTGCTCGGCTGCACAGATAGGAATTAGGAAACCCCTCGGCTGTCAGGATGTACCACTCTGACACTCTGCTCTCTCTCACACAGGTGCAAAACGTACGTGCTACTTGGCCGTCGGATGTAGTCCGTGTAGTGTGTTCAAATGCAACTGACACAGGGTGACGTGAGGCGACGTAGACGACGCAACAGTTGGCTTTCGACGCCGCTAGTTCTTTGATGTCGGCTTGGTGTGTCCGCACCTGAACGGCGCCTGGCGGCATCAGGGGAAATGAGGCAGGACAATTCCAAAAGTTAAGGGGGCGGAAGTCCGAGTAGGGCAGTGGGAGCGGTGGTAGATGGGTCCAACAACGACCCGTTCATATCGTCTTTTGGTCATGGACTTCCCATATCGAGATATGGCGTGCAAGGTACCCTGGATTTGTTGGTTGTTGACATCCTAGGACGCTGTGTCAACTTCACCGTAAATTGATGTTTTTTTTCCTTCAACAACAAATGCACGTGGCTGGTTTAGGCAGCAAAAGCATGTGGTTTGGCTTATAGGAAGTGAACACCAGCATCTCTGGTGAACGTCGCCGTACTCGGACTTCTGCCCCCTTAACTGTAGTTGTTGCCCCGCTGCGTTTTCCCCCTGATGCCGCCGTGTACCATTAGCGAACTGCTAACAGCCACCGCTGCAACTAACAAACTCCACAAATCCATTCAGCAGCTTCGCCATACACAGTCAGGCACACATGGCTGATTATTTACTGCTGAATTACAGCTCACAACTCGCACCAACAACTGACGCTGCTTCGGTGTGAGTGTTTTTGCTGTTTAGTGAAACATCCCGGTGCAGACTGTTTATTGGAGTTTACCAGCCTGGCAGTTTTTCCGCATTTAAAGGTAATTGCAAGCATGACTGTTCTTGGCTTTCAATGTCTGATAGTCCACCACGAACATTTTTATCACATCATCAATGAAAATGAAACACAGATTCCGTCCTAGTTTTTATCATCAAGATGTATTTTTAGCTCGTCATTGTCTTATTTTTGTCATGAAAAAAAGGTCGTTGATGAAACATTTTCATTCTTGTATTCGTAAATAAAATTAACACTGATTAAAACACTTGCAGTAGCGTGTCTGGAGCAGATGACCGTATAAAATAATCTCTCATAAGCCGACGTCAGCTTGTCTTGTTGGAAACAGAGCATTCACAACAGCGCCTGAGGTTTTTGTTGACAGGGATACGTAAGCATAACAGGTCCCCTTTAAACAATCCTTTTAACCTTAACTCTCTAATTCAGCTAAAATCTCTGAACCCAGTGACACTCATGGAGTAACAGTAACTCAACATGTCGCTCAGTCCATTACAATAATTTAAAGCATTGCCAGAAATAACACAATCAATACACGCAGACAGGAGGGAGAGCCTATTTTGGTGCACTGTTATAACCCGAATAAATATCAATAGCAAACATTTCCGACGTGTTCATTTGCTCTGCTTATCTGAATGTCAGTGTGAGATAAATGGCTTATGTTTGAAGGTGCTGTGGTTTTAATAATGAGCCATCAATACAATTGACTCCCGACATGACGAGGTAGATATGATATCTTATTGTCCTTGGAACCCAACAATGAAACTTTATTTCATTTTCGCTCTCTTTTTATCTGTGGGCTAAAACGTTCATGAATTGCTCCACAGTTACAAAATGTTTAATTTAAACTCGATCTGACCGACCTGTGGCTCTGCCCTGCGGTGGCGGCTTCCAGATCTTTACGATCAGGGGACTTAACAATAATAAAAGAGCTTTGCAAGTGGCTTCTGTTTCAGAAGACTAAAACCCCTCACCACCCGCTGACCTTCCTGAAAGACCCCATAAGGTTAATCCCCAGGCAAATAATTGAATCTTGACCTGGCTATTATTATCTCCCTCTTACCGTTCCACTCTGCAGGAAGCTGACCTCGTAAAAGCCTCGGGGCCTCCCTCTGGTTCCCCCCACGCTACAGGACACACATACGCACACACATGCACAAGCACCTTTGTCCTTGTACGCCGGCACAGACGGACACAAACATGCGTCTTTGTCCTCATACGAGCAACACACACAACCGCCTACAGGCCGATCGAACACAGGATGAAATACAAAATAACACAGGTACAAGGTGACAATGACACACACACACACACACACACACACACAAAGAGGATATACTGTACACCGACACCAACCCATACACACACTGTGTCTGGAAGGGAGGAGCGCAGCGTCGTCTGCCAGTGGGTGGTAAAAGCTGTGTCTAAAGCGATCGCACAGACCCGTGACTGCCGGGAGAATGAAATCACACCTGGCACAGCCCGCCTACCGGTCAGGCCTTCAGACACACACACACACACACACACACACACACACACACACACACACACACAGATGTTATTTCACACAATTAAAAAGTACACTCGAGTAGTCAAAGTACACTTTGCCGAACGTCTTGCACATTCACTTACACACTCACACACACACATCAGACACCATATGCACATGTCTCCTGGTGGTCACGGTCTTCATGGTCCTCTGGCTTTGGCAATTAATTTGAATCCTCGTCACTCCTGAGGGGGAGAGGAAGTGCATTTTGAGGTCTCTTAAGAAACATAAAACAGGAACAGGAACAAATGTGAGAAGAGTGGAGCTCGGGCCTCACACGCGGCCTCGTCTGCCGTCTGTACCGCAGACACATTAACATACAACATACTGTAAACATAACACCTGTAAGCTCCAGTGAACATAATTGGAATATAGATTAGCGTTTTACATCTTTGGCTAAGGGAGACAGTTTACATTCTTACGGGCTGCTATTTTCAATCAACAACAACTGCTAACACACATTAGCTCCATGAGATGATACTGCACAGTTTGAAAGCATCAGAGCAGGCGAAAAACCACCAGCAGCTTTTAATGATCGCTGTAAAGAAGGCTACTTCAACGCCACTTGAGTTCTCTTTACAAATACATTAAATTTAAAACCTGAAGAAGAACCATGGAGACAACTGACATTTAGCCATTACCAGTCCTTCAAACCAGCAGAGCGCTCCGAACACCACAACCCACCAGCAGTCATGTTTTCTTCAAAGAATTGTCAAAATGACACCATTGATCACAGACTGTAAACATAATGGAGGTAGCTACCATGACATCATCCATTGGTTTCTTTAAACGCTTTGGGGCCTCGAGTTCGACATTACGGCCATTGCCATCTTGGTTTTTTGGATCCTGAAGTGACCAAATTCGGGCAAGATGGTGGAGCTGTGGAGAAGCTGAGCATTCTATTGGCAGAAAGCCTCAAAGAGGCCCGTCCTTACCAAGCTGACGGTCAACCACTGGTGTTGCCCTAGTTGCTGTGGTGTGTCCCACAATGTTCCCTCTTGTCGACCCCTATCAGCTTTTTTTGTTGGCCGATTCAGCACGTTGAATACATGACGACAGAGCCTGTCATTGAATGAAATCGCTCTGATTGGCAGTTCAGCTCAGCGCATGAAAAGAGAAATGCAAGTGAGGAAAGTAAACAAAAAGCTCAAGTCAAGACGGAGTGAGACCAAACCAAACTTGTTCCATCAGGTCATATTATTTTTCTTTATTCATTGAGCTCTTTAGCAGAAATGTTTCCTGATGGTTTGTGTTATTGCTCAGTGCCGCACAGTAAATATGATCTGTTCTTTCAACACTGGATTGTGTTAATGTTAATGTGATAACTGGCTAACTAGCATCAAGACGGTCTTCTGGTTTCTCTTTTCAAATGACGAATACAGACTACTGCCAACTGCTGGTGTGGAGAGTTATTTTCTAACATGCAAGAGCAGAACTAGGTGCTGATTTAGCCGTCTGCTGTAGCCATGTGGTGTGTTTTGCAACTTTTTCACCGAGACATAGGTGACATGAGGTGGTGCAACATTCAGCTTTTGTTGCCGCTAGTTCTCTGAGGTTTGTTTGGTGTGTTGGACCTTATGCCTCAATAAAATGTACATGAGTGAGCTTTATAAATATGTCACCCTGTCCAGTTGTTATGAACGAAGAAATTAGCTACAGAGACCAAAACATTTTTTGTTTATTTCTGCTGTTAAGTTGGGCATTTTAACATGGAGGTCTATGGGGATTGACTCGCTTTTGGGGCCAGTCTCAAGTGGACATTTGAGGAACTGCAGTTTTTTGCACTTTGGCATTGGTTTATTTCTCTGCCCTTGAAGATGCCACTGATCATAGTCAGAATTTAGGAATGCGCTGATTTATCAGCCATACATTGTCACTGGCAGATGTTCTCCTTGTTGACTGGCATCGGACAATCAGCAAATAAGATGACATTCACCGATGGCAGTGGCCGATGTTTGTCTGTTGTGCCACATCACTTTTGCATAGGCTAAAAACCAGGGCTTGAGACTCACAACGTCCCGTCGTCCCTGGGACAATAGAGGATGTGTTTGGGATGAACAAAGATCTTCCCCGGGATGCCTTTGGGAAGAAAGGCAGCAGTAAACTCACCACCATCATGTCAGGGGCACACCCTATTGTTTCCCTGATAATGCTACATTGTAAACAACAAATCCGTGTTGAAATCAGCAGGAAGAGAGCTAGTTGACGTTAGCTGTTAGCAGCTGGCAGCCACAACTAACAACTAACGGAGGTTGCATTGAGTTATACTACAATGTGTTCAAGCTCTGTTCTCTTTTGTAAAAAAGAGTATTGGGCGAAGATAAATTGGAACATTCTCATGATGTGTTCAATGTAATATTGTAAAATGTAGCTCTTTGCAAGAAACTTGAATAAATACAGCTGTTTGTAAAAGAAATGTGTTGATGTTTCCACAGCAATGTAAAATAGATATTAGAGAGGGAATTATGTTTCTTATATACGTATATAGTGAAAAAAAAAAGAAGTGTTTTGAAGCAGTTATTTTAAAAGTTTTTCATGTGAAAAAATGTGAAGATTTCTTTGTTTCCCTGGCACAAAAGGTGGAATATATAACAACAAAGGCCAACAACAAAAAAAAACAACATAGTTTTTGGTTAAATTGGTCAAGTTGTTACTTTCAACATCAGTATTGGTATTGGCCCAGAATTTTACAATCTGTGCTTCCCGACCAGAAACTAAAAACTCCTTACAGGAAACATAACCACATCAAAGCCTAGAATAGCGATATTTCATCAAAACATCTTTATTCTGCATGTGTCATTAAAAATGTTGCCAAGAATAAAGCATTTGTTTGAACCAGATTCTGTAAAAAACATTAAATTCTACGCTTATCATCGCAACTTGGGAGCCATGAATGACTTGACTGAGACCAACAGTCAGGGGACAAAAATAATGTAAACTTTGACTGAACTGCAGCTTTTTTTTTTTACACAGAGCAGAGAGGACAAGAGAGGCTGTAAAAATGTGAATAGCAAATGTAAAAAGCAAAGCAAGAGATTCTGTAAAAAACATTAAATTCTACGCTTATCATCGCAACTTGGGAGAGAGAGAACAAGTTTTGATATTGTGGTGGCGTGTTGCGTCCAATCAACTGATCCCGGTAGCAGAAACACAGAGCTCATTAGTTACCATGCTGCAGTTCATCTATGGCAAATATTTACATACATTCTGGGTATAAAAGGAGCTCGAGTGTGTTGACACAGAGCCGTCGTTGTAAATGAAACACCAGCATTAAGTGTGTTAATTGGGTGCGAGGTCACTGTTTTCTGCCATGGCCACTTCAGTGTGCAGTTCTCCACTCGAATTGCTGTGGTTATTATGATCCGTGCCAATAAAAATCTGTCAGGTGCTCCCGCCCTGTAAATAGAGGCACTGGATTAAGTGGATCTCTCAGAATGAGCTTGTGCTGACCTTTTGATCGGAGGCGTGGTGGGACTAAACCTTGCCAGGAAAAAGCACCACACCTGTGTCGGCTATACAGCACCTCGACGTTCAACTACCTTGATTTTTTTTTTTTTTTTCCCACATTTTGTGGCTTTACACCGGATATTAAAATGGATTTAATTCACTGTCGGTGAGCTGCGTACTGAAGCTGTGTGGCATACCCCATTGGTCATGACCATTAAACAATTTCCAAAGAGACGTCAAAGGAGCAATTCCATCATGAGGAATGACAGTAGAGTTCAGAGACAGAATGGTGAAGTTTTATGGACCACCTTGGGTAAGGCCTCGAGCAGTTGCTGTGTCAGTATTTCAGATGGACCCAGCGGTATCAGACAGTTGGAAATGGAAAAGGAAAACACGGAACTACCCGGCCTCTTCCTGGTACTCCATCCAACCTGAGCAGCCAGCCAAGAAAGCCCTCGGTCAGGGAGGTAACCCAAGAATCCAAGGAGCTTACTGACAGGACTACAGAGCTGCTCAGCTGCCATGGGAGATGTTGCTGGAAGAACCACAGTGAGCGTATCAGTTTATGAATCTAGGCTGTACTGCAAAGTAGCCAGAAGGAAACCATTTCCTGAAGCGGAGGTAAAGGCAGCAGCCTGGTCTTGGCAAAAAGGCACTTGAGAGACTCTCGAGGAGAGCAAGAGGCAGAAGAGCCTTTTGTAATGAAATGGAAACTGTACTCTGAGCCATAAAACAAAGCTCTCTGTCAGGCGGAAACTGGGCACAGCTCATTAGCCGTCTAATAGCACCCCTACCGCGAAGCATGGTGGTGGCAGCGTCATGCTGTGGAGGGGAGCAGAAGGGACCGGGTGACTTGTAAGGATGGGGGGGAACGATCAATGGAACCAAATGAACAAATTTTCTCGGAGACCTTGTATCCGAGTGCCAAAAACCATAGATGAGCCACTTATGTTCTGACAGCCAAATCGGTGTTGGAATTGCCTCAGGAGAGGGCTGCCAAAGACTTGTAGCTACCCAGTAAAGGACAAAATTGAAATCCATTGAAAATTCAGTGTAATGACTTGTCAATGTGACTGGGCTCCAGCCTCCTACCGAGAGCTGAGAGAACTCCAAAATCTTGATGGTTCTTGCACAGAGTATTGGCTTAGAACTGAATGCTTATGCATTTTAAATGTCTGTATTCCAGTTGGTCTGTTGGTTGGTTGATCGGTTGACAGATTGCAAATATCGGATGGATTGGGTTAAAAATTTGTACAAATTCATGGACCCAGGAGATTAACGCCTACTGACGTTGGTGATCCCGTTACTTTTCCTCTAGAGCAACAGCGATGATGTGTATTTTGTTTTTTAGTGAAATGTCTCTATTGGATTGATTGCCATGAAATTTAATACATGCATTAATGGAGCCAAGAGGACGATACCTACTGGTTTTGGTGATTCTCTGACTCCTCCTGTAGCGCTACCAGCGGATAGAAGTCTTAACTTTCTCAGTATAATATCACCATCTCCTCAATAGATCGGCAGTAAATTTTGTAGGGTCATTCACGGTCCAGAGAGGTAAAACCTACTGACTTTGGTGACCTTGATTTTTCATCCAGTGCCATTATGAGCAGTGGTGTAGTGCTATTTGTTTATGTCCTCAGCAAACCTATGCACCCATGCTTATTCGCACAAGGTTAAGTTGTGGCTCATTTCGAAGGTGATATAACCACTGTTCCTACGGTGGCAAGATTTCAAGCATTTGTCAACCGTAACTATAAAATGAAAGGGCTGCATTTTCATCTTTACTTGTTAACAGTTAGAAGCTATATACTTAGGAAAAAGTGATTGAATTCACTGTGCCACTCGAAGGCTACCAACCTTTACGATTGAATGTTTTCTTGCATTTTACTCAATGCATGAGTTGACGTCATAAATCAATCAACACACAAGGGTTGAGCCGAATGCTTGGATGAAACAAACATCTGGTATGGATAATGCATGTTTTACAAGTACGAGTATCATCCCAGTAAAATGTGTCAATGTCTGTACTCATGATGAAGGAAAATCTTTATTTAGGTAGTGGTGATCTCTTACTCTTGCAATCAAACATGATCTGAAGCTCAATTCTGACATTGTTCTGCAAAAAGTTTTCTAATAAATCACAAATAAAGCAACTTCTAATCACCTCATATCAAATCAGGTTTAAATAACACTTCCTGATAAGGCCCCACCCATCTTCATTCAAACTCCACCCACTTCCAGTTTAAGTCCGCCTATTCCAAGTATGGATACAGATACGGATAATTGAGTTAGTTGATTGGACACAGATACAAATAATGGTGTACTCGCCCTCATCGGTTTGCGTCACCATTTTCTTTTGCCTGTTTCAGCATGTTGAATTGTTTTTAGCGACAGCGATGGTGAATGGAATCACTCTGATTGTCAGTTTAGCTCAGTGCACAAGAAGAGAAATGGAAGTGAGGAAAGTAAACAAAGAGCTAAATTCCAGACGGAGTGAGACCAAAACAAACTTGTTACACAAGGTCAGAGCCGAAACATTTTCTGATGGTTTATGTTATTTTTTACTGGCACACGATGAATATGCTCTATTCTTTCAACACTGAGTTGTGTTGTTAATGTGCTAACGGGCTAGCTAGCTTCAAGACGGCCTACCAGTTTCCCTTTTTGAATGACAAATAGAGATGAACGCCATTTGCTGGTGTGGAAAATGAATTCATCACATGCTGGTTGGCTGTCGGCCATCGTCTTTGCGGTGTTGTGTGTGTAACTTTTGGCCAAGACATGGCAAAGTCAGGCGATACAGCAGGGGGCCTTTTGTAGCACGGCAAGGTGCATTAACCTCACCCTCTACACTTTTGCCAGTGGCTTCTGGGATGAACGATGTGTCTCTTACTTAAAGAGTTAAAAAAAGATCCATTGTGGCTCATAATAAAGTCCATACACGTGGAATAATAATACAGCTAACTGGTCATCAGGTCAAAATTTAAACTTTGTCAAATAATTAAGTTAATCCATGTAACAGTTTGATTGTCTTTACAATGACAGGACAGCTGTACAGAGGCATTAGAGTGGCTGCAGACTTAGCCTTGTTGGATCACTGTCTGTTGAAAAAACTCTCACTTCAGTCCTCTCTGAATAAAGTCTTCGTTACCACAAAATGCAGAAAAAGTCACGGAGGTTGAACACTGAAACCACAGGCTCTATGTTTTGCACCTGTTATTTAGTCAGGTATTTTTATTTTGACATTTACCCTCAGAAACAGAAATAAAGATGAGCTGTGTGTCTCCTGTCTGAGCCGAGATCAAATATGACTGCAAAAGAAAATATCAGCTTTCCATTGGGGGATGCAGCATACACAGTCATTAATATGCAAATACAGTCACTCACAGATACATATATGCACTCAAATGGAAAAATCAGAACCTCTGTCAGCAGACATGTAAATAAAATCACCATGTTTGAAACAGAATTAGTGAGTCCTCTGCTGCAAGAAGAATGAAGGGAAGACCAAAAACTGGCAGCTATTTGTTTCATTAAAATGGTGGCCATATTTGTAACCATCTATACCCATGAAGTGAAACAGAAGCAAACTCAACTGACCAATGGAGAAAAATGGAAAGGATATATCTTAGTGCGCTTCACTGTGTATATTATTACCCATTATAGTTATTAATCACCCATCACCCTCAGCTCATCTCCTCAGGTATCACCAGGAGACGAGCAGAGGTGGAAACACAAATTAGACGATCCAAGAAGGAATGAAAACCCAACGCGCTCGCTGCTCCGTCGTCATTTGTATCTCCTCTTCATCCCTATTGCAACAAATGGCTTACCAACCTCTGTAAATATTTTAAGACCATTATTTGTTGCAACCTCAGAGTTGGGCTCGGAGTGTGTGAGCAGACGATTTATGAATACATTTACAGCACATTCACAGAGGATTAGAAATATCCTTCAAAGTTAAAGCTGGAAGCTGGTTTAGAAAAGCATAATGGATGTTTGTGCATGATGGAGAGTTTCCACTTTAGAGCCGCAGCTGGGAAATCATAAACAACTGCACGAGATGCGCTAAACAAATAGACCAACAAATCAAACAGGAGAACAGTTCACATCAGAAAATGCATTAATAATTCCATTAGGGTTATTTGTTAATGATCAGCTAATAATATCTGCTAATGATTTCGGTGTTTGTGAAGCTGATTATACATTAGGGATGTAAATGAATACAAATCCATTATTCAGATATGAACAGACAATGGGCTCTGAATAGATGCAATCAGCAGCCAAATTTTTGCAGTGATTTTTTTTTTTTTTAATCCTGTCACATTTTGCCCCAACCTTCACAACACTGCTTCTTCGAGTCGTAAAGACTTCAGCTTAAAGTAGAAAAACAGAACAGAACAGACAAGCCAAACACTGGCTTTAGAGAAGGACATAAGCTTTCTCGCATTGGCCACTGTAGTTACAAACCCCTCCCAACGAGTAGCATCACCAAACGCCTTTTTTTTTTAACCTCAAACTGGTTCAGATCACCTGGTACGTTTGTCTCTGAGAGGAAGAGACCTCTGCTGATACTTCAGCTCCTGACAAAAACCTCAACAAAGTTATCAGAGCAAAAGGTGCGCACACATTGGTGGGTTCTAGGCCTTATGGATGTCTCCGACATGCCAGTGTCAGAGAAACACAAATTTAAACCATGGAACTGCTTTATTCGGTGGTTTCAATCGCCAGGGGTCTCATTTATAAACACTGCGTACACACAATACGAGGCCTGAAAGAAGCATACGCCCATTCCCACACAAACGTTGTGATCTACAACAACAGACTTGATGGGAGAAAGTTTGACCCATGCTTACGAACATTTTGGAGACGAGAAATTGGCAACACAGATGGTGAGGTGGAAGCCTGACTGTAGAAATTGTGGAATATTTTTTGGTGCACGCTGTGTTTTTTTTTCTGCTTTTGTTCGTACGTTCATTTATAGTGTGGATCCTACACACTGTTCCTGGAGAGTAAGAGATCTCTGTGGATAATTCAGCTCCCAGTGAAAACATCCTGAATGATCTGGGTCTAAAGTAATCAGAGAAAAAGATGAGCACACATTAGTGGGTTTTAGTCTAATGGCTGTCTCAGATGTGCTAAACAGTGTTGGAGAAACACTGATTTGTAACATGAAACTGCTTTATTCCTTGTTTTTACTGGTTTAAATCACCTGGTCTGATTGTTTCGGAGACAAAGAGATCTCTGTGGACATTTCAGCTCCTTGTCAAAACCAGTCCTCACCACTAGATGCCACTAAATACCCCTATATCTTACACACTGCTCCTTTAACTACGCCCTTCCTGTCATATGTATATTATACTTTCTAAATGTACCAGTATCTTCCACTTCTAACCGACGTATTACCTGTTATTACTGACGTGTATGTGCTGATAAGCCAGCGATAGCCCTGGCCCAAGGTATTATGTTTTTGAGTTGTCCGTCAAAGGTCAAGGTCAGTGTGACCTTGCATCCATCTCATTATCATGAACGCAATATCTCAAGAACCCCTTAAGGGAGTTACTTTAAAATTGACACAAATGCCCACTTGGACTGAATAAACTGATTAGAATTTTGGGGTCAAGGTCAGTGTGACCTCACAAAACACGTTTTTGGCTATAACTCGAGACGTCATATGCTTATTCTGACAAAACTTCACACAAATGTCTAACAGGATACAATAATGAAGTGATGACATTAATTTCCAAAAGGTCAAAGGTCAGCTTGACTGTGACATCATCACGTTTTAACGTCATATCTCAGGAACAGAAGGGGAGACATTTGGTCAGATACTGAATTGGTGACTCTAATCTTGAAACTGTGCTGATTGTATAGATCTTCTGTGTGTGAAGCGTCCATGTTTTCACTGACATGGATGGAGACTGTCAGAGACACTGGACTCTGGTGGGCGGAGTCATACAACCATGAAGCGGTGATTTTAGTTACCTCCGCCAAGGAGGTTATGTTTTTGCTGGCGTTGGTCTGTTTGTCTGTTTGTTTGTCTGCAAAATAACTAAAAAAGTTATGAACTGATTTTGATGAAATTTTCAGGAAAGGTGGATAATGGGACAAGGAACAGATGATATAATTTTGGTGGTGATCGGTTGAAGCAAAGTGGATAAAATAATAAATAAAATCTATCATCTGACAGCGTCAGCAGCAATTCCAATTTCTAAAGACGGTGAAAATAGCGCCATCTGGTGGCTGGAAAGCACGTCTTGTTCTACTTGCTAAATGTTGTAATTCTAAAGTTGAAATTAATGTTCTGTGTTGGAAAAAGAAAGAAAGTGAAAAATACAAAAAAAACTCATTATATTCTGTGTTGGTACAAAATAAAAACTAAATAAATACACCACAGTGTCTCCATGGTGAAGGCATATATAACCTAATAATGATAGTGATGCAAATAACCTAATTGTGATGCAGGCTGCAAAATCTGATGCAGAGGGGGAGGGAATATCACCTACTTGGCGGAGGTCTGCACTCTCTGAGTGCTTTTCTAGTTTGTTCTGAGATGACAGATGACAAACAAAAGCATTCTGCACATATGAAGTAGAAGTATGAAACACGTGTCGGAAAAATTAAAACACACATCACTGTGTTCATGAACGTTCTTCTATTACAGCCGTTCAAATATGATTCTCTAACAAAGCCTGTATCATAATAACCTGTCCCAGGAAAACGACAGTTCTTACAGAAGCATTAATGGATAGATATTGTAACTGAATTATGTGGATAAGAACGGCATTATGTTTCCCTTGTGAGGAATGAGTCTGTTAATTCTCTTTGGCTGCCGGTCACTTAATTCAGCCTGCGGAAGGAGGAAATGATTTCATTATCTAAAAACTGACACGGCACGTGAACTGAGATCATTGCAGGAATAATTCCAGGAAGACAGCTCTGTTATGTTTACTCCTCAGATAGCATGGAAATGCATATTATTTATTGCTGTGTAAAAAAAGGGGAGAATAGAAAAAAGTGTGTCCATAAAGGATGAAACCTGGCTCTGCTGGGACCCCCTGCAGGAGCCGGCAGTCACATTATCTCCCATAATTCATAAAACTCTGCTGCTTTGAAGTGCTGCCACCTGTTTTTTTTTCTCCCCCGGTGCTCTTCCCTCCCTGTCGTCCACCACCTCCTCCTCCTCCTCCTCCTCCTCCTCCTCCTCCTCCTCCTTCTTCCTCCTTCCTCTTTCCTCTGGGGACTGTAGCTTTAATGTCCTGTCACATCTCTCTGGGTTTGGATGCGCTCTTACATTTGGTATTCACCGTGAAACTGATCGCCCACGTGCGCCGACCTTGCAGCGGACCTGCTCTGCCTGGTAAGGCAGTCTGGCCTCGCCTGGAATGCCAAACGCCGCAGGCACCGTGTGACCCTGGGAGGTGTCGTTTTAGAGGAAAGCAAAAATACTATCTGCATGTTTTTTGTGTGTGTGCCCCCCAAGTGCCTCCGCCATTGAACTGTTTGTCACGGTTCATCATTTTGGCACGACTTAAATATTAAATATTGGACAGTGCTGGGATTTCGATCAGCTTATTTGCATCGCAGCCGCAGTCGGGAACAGCAGATCTGAAAATAATTGCTCTCCTAAATGTCACTGCAGTTGTAGTATCAGAATTGAATGAACTAGGTAACCTATTCCTCAATTCAATATAAATAATCAGATATTAAATCCGACAGTGTGGAAATATACACCGGCCGTGGTGATACGCAGAGTAACATGGAGGCAGAAGAAGTATATAGTGAGTTTTAAGCTGTAGTCTGGGTCAAACACAAAAACGCAGAATCCCACAGTTTCCATAATGAAACTCAAAAACATCCTCCAGCCGACTAAATGCCCACTTTTAAACTCCACATCTCCAGTTTGTAATCTTTCGGTTAAAGACGTTCAGTCTCAAGTCAAAATAACTTTTTAGACTTTCGAAACCTCCTCCAGAGCCAAAGCACACATGCTGCGTTAATGTCACTGCGGCATGTAAACTCAACTTAAAGGGATAGTTCAGCTCTTTTGAAGTGGGGCTGTATGAGGTATTTATCCATCGTCACTGTGTTTGTGTTATTGTGTGACTTTGCTGAATCTGAACTAACCCTTTAAACACCAACGTCACACAATAACACAAACAAAATAACGGATGGAGGCAGCAGTAGACCAGCAGCTCCTGTGTTCAGCAATGTTAAATTACTGCTTTTCTCAATGGAGTCCGGTTTTGAAGAGAGCGATGTACCACTTAAATTCCCTGTCGGATATTAATGTCTGACAGCAAGTAAAAGCAGTGAAAATATAGCATACACCTTAAGGAGATCGCCATGTTGCAGCCATGTTTCTACAGTATATACAAAAATGAAAATTCAGCCATTATCTACTCACCCATATGCCGAGGGAGGCTCTGGTGAAGTTTTAGAGTCCTCACAACACTTGCGGAGATCCCAGGACCCAGATTAAAACGTCCAAAAAACACATAATTGAAACCACAAAATATCTCCATACTGCTCGTCCGTAGTGATCCAAGTGCGCTGCCCATGTCTCAGTCTCGCACAAGCGTACACACGTGAGCGCGGTCCACAGAGAGGCAGTTACAGGCTACAGTGAGGCTAAAAACAGAGTTCAAATGACGTTTTTCCAAACAACTTTTTATGTCGGGGCTTCAGGACACTTGGATCACTACGGACGAGCAGTATGGAGATATTTTGTGGTTTCAATTATGTGTTTTTGGACGTTTGAATCTGGGGCGCCGTCAGCCTCCATTAGGTGGAGTTGTGTTGCTACCTCCTCTCCCCTTGGATCTCCGCAAGTGATGTGAGGACTCTAAAACTTCACCTGAGCCTCCCTCGGCATATGGGTGAGTAGATAATGGCTGAATTTTCATTTTTGGGTGCACTATCCCTTTAAGGCACCTCTGACTCCATCTTAACTACAACATGACCAAGTTTATGGTGATGAATGACAAAACCTAACACACCCCAAGAAAATTGTTCTGCCTGAACCGGACAGATTCGCTTTTGATTTTACACTTTAGATTTGACTGAATTAAGTTTTGTTCCTCCCTCCTACAGTCATTTTCATTTTTGTGGTATTTGGGGATCAAATTTACTTCATAGATTGTGCTCTCTGTGATTGTATTCCTCCAGAAGTTTGATCTTTTCCTCCTCTGACCAAAGTGGTTTTCTTGTCTTCTGTGCAACTGTGCAAGTCCCTCAGCTAAGGAAAAGTTAAGTGTCATACTTAAGGAAAAAACTAAAGGTGTTTTGTGCAACCAGTCCCTGAACTATCCTTTCAATGTAAAATAGTGGAGTGCCTCTTCAGCAGCAGCGTACTAGCATCATCACTGCAGCATGTTTTCATACTGTTGATAGCGTTTAGCTCCGAGCAGCTCTGTGCCTTGGTACAACCTCACAGACCGTTAGCATGACCGTCGTCTGGTTGCTATTTGGCCTCTGCAGCGTCTGCCAGACAACTATTTGCATTCAAGATGGAACCAAGAGCGAGACACCTCCCCACACTGCAGCCACATTACCAGCTATTTGGAGCTGACCACCAAACACCTCATCATCGTCGCTGCCTTAACTGTGATTAATGTGCTTTGCCCTGCTGGGGTTAAAACAACCGCAGCGCGCGCCGTTTATTGGCTTCCCCTATGTGTTTGTTGACAAGCTGTCCGGGACACACTTAACATATCATCCAGCATGAAAAGGAGGTTGCACGGCCGCTACTTTGGGGTCAAGAGGTCAGCTTATTACATTACCATCTTTTAACAATGGAGCTTCCTGCGACAGACGAATAGACATTCGGGGCGGACGGGCATGGGAAGCTTCATCACAGGCCGCACGCTGTGGCTTCATGGGATACCGCACCGTCTGCAGCAGTTTGCAGGGACGTGACACTCCGGCAGCCAATCGGGGAGAGGGAGAGGAATGCAGGATGGTAATCAGAAACACATGCTGGTGAGTGAGAGAGCCCTGTCTGTCGAGGGAGGATACCGAGAGACAAACATAGCTCCGCACAAGCTCAGATACACACAAAGGGCTTTGTGAAAACATACCTAAACAGGGAGATGTAGGACATGTCATTTATTTTGCCTCAGTCCACCCTCAGCAGGATTTCAGCTCCAACTGAACGCGCTCTGAAGGGAGAGAGGGGAACACAGCCGGCCCTGCTCGAGATTTAGCAATAAGGAGCAGTCAAAAATGATAAAGTGCACTTACATGTTCATTTGACATTAAGAATAGTAGCTGTTTCTGCCTCGCTGTAGCCGCAGCTACAGCCATCCTCGCCCTCGACAAACCGCGGGGCCTGTGCTATATATACAGGCTGGGGAAACATTGCAAAAAGGGCCTGGTCATCAGTCATTTCCCCTGTGATGGGCCCTTTGGCATGTATAACAGAGTTAAGACGGTGCTTACATGCCGGCTTTATGTGCTGACAACAAAAGCAAATTGCCTGAATAATGCACAAGCAATAACAGTTTAATTATTATATCACAATGGTGGATTGTATGAGCAAAAGCCGCTCGATAAATACACAAAAAAACACGCATAAATAAAACTCTGTGCGTTGTATTTCTTTTTTTAATTCCATTTTTGTTAGTTTATTACCTACTGTAAATTGTTATTTATAGTGTTACGCAGCCCTTTCCAAAATTGGACACAGCTAATTTTATTTCCCGGGCTACTAAGCTTAACGATAAAGTGGGCCTGGAATTTATGGTGGTTTCCACTGGCTAACCAGACCGGTCCAATAGCGGTATCAATCAGGGAGGAAACTGCTGCAAGGCCAGTGCTTTGTGGAATTAAGACTCTGCTCCTGACTGCACAGCTCCTCAGTGTAGAGCTGCAATTACATCCCAGACATTCTGTTAGCGATGCCTCTGCCACGCCATGGGACTGCTGCTGACTCTCTCTGGACCAGCTGCAAAAAAAAAAATTAGCATTTTTAAAATCTATTTCAGTACCGGAGAAAGTGTGTCACAGTATTTGACTTTATTTTTTCACTATGAATTCACCTCTCTCTTAAAACTTCTGCTGCACACACAGGTTCCTGATGACTGAATGTGCCTGCATGGGTGATGTGTGATTGTCCTGCTGAGTTAAAAGCTCTTTTTAAACATGGAATACGTTAACATCGCCGGCTTCGTCAAGCTGTTAAAGTGATGACTTATGGTAATTCAGACAAAGGTGACATAAATGTTTTTTACAGCTTTATTCAGACGTGACGGGACATTTACAAAAAAGAGGCAGCAGCTTATTTGGCTCCAGGTGCGCAGGAGGCAGCGGTAGCACTGCGAGATAACAGCGGTGAGTCGAAGCGTGTAATGATATGGAGGAAGAAGAGTGTATCCTGTTTCCTCTGAAGCTACATCACAGGTGGATTTTAAAACTTATTTTGCCAGTGAAGCCTTGTTTAAGGACCATCATAAGAGTGAGGGATGTTCGCTTCCACTTCTCCTCGAGTGAATCTGCCTGGAAATTTTCCATCATTTATTTGTTACAGAATTCTGCTGCTGGTTCATAACAAAGCTCTGTTGTGTCTGGTCACTTTGCATCTCTGTGTGTTTGGCTTACATCTCTTTGTAGTCATTTGAATCTCTTTGTCGTCCTTATGTTTCTCTTTTTCTGCTTTGTTTGTTTTGCATCTCTTTACAGTTGGTATGCATTGATTTTGTGGAAAGTTTGCATCTATTTGTTGTAGTTACACATCTCGTTTTTTCAACGTGTGCATCTCTTTTTTTAAGCTGTGTTTGCATTTGCTCCGTTAGCATCTTCTTCTAGTTGTATTGCATCTTGTTTATGATTTGTTTGTATCTCCTTGTAGCTGGTGTGCATCTTTTTATTCTATTTTTACTTTATGTGCATCTTTGTAGTTGTAAGAGCCAAAATATATATTTTGCTTGTGTTTATTGTTTATTTGTATGTATGCACAGGTATGTCACATCCGGTGGTTGACACATGGGTGTGGTTTAAGTTATTTAACAGGGCATTTAAATGCCTGGCGGGAATGGAGACAATAGGGTTGAGTGAGCTCTGATATTTTCTGTTGACCGTCACGTCGGATCACTGCATTGTAAGTCTTTCTTTTGTTTGCTAAATAAAACTTATAAAACTGTCAAGTGGACTGATTCAATGAAGTAACGAGTCACAGATGCAAGCCCACTTAAGCCTCTCTGCCTTTTTACTGAAAGCAGTCGCTACAGTAGTTGTTGTACATAATATTTTGCTACTTTTGAATCTCTTTGTTGTTGTTAAACGTCTCTTTTTTGCCACATTTGCATTTCTTCGTAGTTGGTATGGATCTTTTTTTTGCTTTCTTTGCATCTCCTTGTAATTGTTTAAACCTTATTGTAGTGTTAATCTTTTTCTTACTTAATTTGCCTCTCTGTGTAGTTTGCATTTAAATTTAAAATACATATTTCAATTACATTTGAGTATTTTGTAATTTGTATTTGATGAGGCCGATAAAAGTCTATTTGTTTTTTTTAAACTTGGGCCATTCAATGGGCCCTTCAGTGACCTAGTGGTCTGTTTTACTGGACTGTGCATAACATAGGAAATTGTATGTTGTGGTTGATGCTTGGGATGAGTATGCTACAATCAATTGCCTCACATCTGCAACCAGATTTGCTACTATCACGCCATTAATGGATGAATCATGGTTGTTCTTTCTGGCATAGTTACTTGTGGTCTCTAACTGCAGCATGTAAATTTTGAGCATTTTTGGTCAAGGACTTTTTGAGTTATTCACAAAAAGCTTTGTGGACCAACCGACCGACAAAGTGACCTACAGAGCTGTGGGTCGCTGCTAAAAAGAGAAAGAAAAAAAGTATTTTCTGTATTTGAAAATACAAAATACATGTATTTTATTTT
>NC_065517.1:34766862-34791577 GCF_006386435.1 Epinephelus moara
TGATTACGTTCATGTTCTTATTTTACAAATAAATCAGACGTTACTCAACAGTTACTCAGTACTTGAGTAGTTTTTTCACCAAA
Source organism: Epinephelus moara (assembly GCF_006386435.1). Classification (NCBI taxonomy): domain Eukaryota; kingdom Metazoa; phylum Chordata; class Actinopteri; order Perciformes; family Serranidae; genus Epinephelus; species Epinephelus moara. The sequence continues at coordinate 34,766,946 of NC_065517.1, forward strand.
TACTCTTTTACTCTTACTCAAGTAATTATTTGGATGACTACTTTTTACTTTTACTTGAGTAATATTGTTCTAAAGTATCAGTACTCTTACTTGAGTACAATATTTGGCTGCTCTACCCACTCTGCTGTCCTTTGTTTGCACTTCCTGTAGTTGTGCATCTCCCTTATTCTTCATGTACATCGACTTTTAGTTTTAATGCATCTCTTTTGTAGCTTTGGTTGCATTTGCTTCGTTTGCATCTTGTTGTTGGTATGAATCTCCTCATTTGTTTCATATGTATCTTTTTTGGCTTTCTTTGCATGTTTACAGTTGTTATGGATTTTTTTTTGTTGCTACAATTGAATCTCCTTGTAGTTGTTATGCATCCTTTTTGGTTACATTCACATCTCTCTGTAGTTGGTACATGTCTTTCTTTTTCTGTTTTTTGCTTTGGTAGTTTGTATGCATGTTTGTTTGTTTTTTGTCCATGTAGTTTTTATGCATCTCTTTGATTTTTTTTGTAGTTGTAATGCATTTATTTTTCCATCATTTGCCTCTCTTTGAAGATGTTTTATCTCTTTGAGTTATTATGTTTCTCTGTATTTTTTTAATCTCTTTCTAGTTGTTAAGCATGTTGGTTTTTTCCCATTGCATCTCCCTGTTTCATAATTTATAATGTCTGACCTTCAGCTGTTAGCTTGCCATTGTGAATTTTATTTATAAGACATGAGACCAGCGTGTAAAGTTGCCATTACATTTATGTAAAGAGATGAATGTTCAGAGCATTAATATACCTTAAGACAAACTGTTCTCAGTGGTAGTTAAAGGTATCGAGAGGACACAAACACAGAGTGTGCACACTGTTATATGAGGATATTTCATAGTTTAGTTTGGACACTCTCTCCTCTGTTTAGACGACATGACCACCGTCTCTGTAACCAAAATAACCTTCCAGCTTTTGAAAAGCAGAAGTGCCAGTTCTGTTTTCTCTGCTCAAAAAAAAAAAATGTTGTCCTGACTCTTACCCTGAAATTACATCCGCAGCGACCAGTGGGCTGATGAAGGCGCTGCTGTAGACTTGCAAAGTGAGCTGGCTTTTGTTCTGCTTCAGTGTGACCAGCCTGGGCACAGGAGTGTAGCCAGACAAATAACCAGATCCAGATTTGGTACTTAATGAGGTGTGATGTATCGCTGTGTGGAGACTGTGGACATGAATTGGGTCTGAGGGTGAAATAAAATAAACAGACCGTGCTCAAGTGCTGTAATAACATGATCTTGTATTATATTAGAGCAGTCCAAAGTGAACTGGCCTGTACAGAGGTGTTCATGGTGAATTGTCTGATTATTACTGCAGCAGCCTGATCATCCCACACATCTCATATTAGCGCTTCATAAAAGGGTTTCCTCAACATTGTGGGAGTGGGGGGTGGAGGGTATCTAACAGCTGAATTCATCCCTAAGGCAAACTCTGTATGGCAAGAAGACACATATTTGTATTACAGCAGAGAGGATGTTGAACTATTGCAAATTGCTTACATCTCTCTTACTGCACCAGTTCCTCTGGGAGCTTTTCAAATATCTAACAGAGGAAGAAACATTGTCTTTGGTTCCTCTTCATCGTCTTCGTTGGAAATGCAAACTGCCTGCTCTTGCTAATAATGTGGAAATATTTTGCTTGTATTTGACGTGCACGGCTTTAGATTACACAGAGGTTTATCAAAGATGTATTGAACTGATCATCCGTTAAACCCCAAACAGGGATTGTCCAATTATAGCTGAGCAACCTTAACTTAGCATAGCAGGTCTGTCAAGCTCAGGATTTCTCCAAACGCTGAAATAATCCTCGAGAGCTCCTCATAAGGAAGGAATAAATTAACCAGTCTGTTTATCTGCTGTTGTTTAAGCTGCAGTATTTAACATGCCTGCTTAACCTGCTCACAGTGGTGGAAGGAGTACTCAGATATTTTAATTTAAGCGTAAAATTTGTGCTGACACAGTGTAGAAATACTCCTTAATGTCCTGAGTATCAAAATCTTAATTAAAAGTACAAAAGTATAGTAGAGGTGGGGGAAAACTTGCTATAGCATAGTATCCTGTTGTTTTTGTGTGAAGAGGAGAGTGTGTGCAGCCGCCTGGAGAAAAAGCGCAGCGCCAGCGTCTCCGCCTTTTTTTGTGCGGCCGCCCGGAGCGCTTCAAGTTGAAAATCTCTGAACTCTCCCAATTGGGCACAGACATTCACTTGGACTCGTAGATGAACTGATTAGATTTTGGTGGTCAAGGGTCAAAGGTCAATGTCGCTGTGACCTTGCATCCATCTCATTCTTGTGAACGCGAAATCTCAAGAACAACTTGAGGGAATTTCTTCAAATTTGGCACAAACGTCCACATGTACTCAAGAATGAGCTAAAGTTGTCAAAGGTCAAGGTCAGTGTGAGCTCACAAAACTTGCTTATTATGGCAAAACTTAATACAAATGTCTAACAGGATAAGATAATGAAGGTCAAAAGGTCAGCTTGACTGTGACATCATCATGTTTTAACATATGTCAGGAACAGAAGGGGAGACATTTGGTCAGATACTGAATTGGTGACTCTAATCTTGAAACTGTGCTGATTGTATAGATCTTCTGTGTGTGAAGCATCCATGTTTTCACTGACATGGATGGAGACGGTCAGAGGCACTGGACTGGTGGGCGGAGTCACACAACCACAGGACGGTAATTCTGGTTTTATGGGAGTAATTTTACTTTTACTTGAGTATAGTGTCTCAGTACTCTACCCACCACTGCTTGTAGGTAACACATGTACTTATTATAGCAAAAGCACAATCTTTTCCTCAACCTAACCAAGTATTTTCGGTGCCTAAACCTAATGAAACTGAGACTGTTTCAAAACCAGTGTTTAAAACTTTGACCGTTTGACCTCACCACATCACATGCCACCACCATGTAATGTAATATTAAGAGGTTGTGATCGGCTGCCATGGGATGAGCTGCGTCTAAACTCTCCTATGTTAGTCTTCTTTTCTGGTGCGGCGGTCAAAGAAATGTCACAATGTAGCAAAGGGAGACTCACACACTGACCAAAAAAGATTCAGACTGAAGTCTGGACTTCACAAATCTCTATCACATGTTGCAGAGCTGCACAGGCAGTGAGAAATATGCAAATGTGCATGGAGTGCAAAAAAGTGCAAACATTTCAGTCCCTATTTTGTCAGTGCAGAATGAAGCATGCACACTAGTTCACCACATACATGGGTCAGTCTTACAGGTGCACCTGATCCGTCATCAGCAGCACTACAAATCCTGGAAACGCACACTGCACATACAGTGATGGAATGAACACTGAACACTATGTCTCTGCTACAGAAAGAGACAATAAAATGTGTCACAGGAAACAGGTCATATCCAGTTCTTCATTTAAGCTGTTGGCATGGAGAGTTTAAAGGTAAAATATATATCTGCACTCACACTGGAGTAAAAATTGGTCTCTATTCCCCCCACGGTGATTATTTAACTTCATGTCAGTGCCACAGGGTGCCAAATCTGAAATAGGATGACTACCATCGGAAAAGTGTCTGGCAACAGCTGATTTAGGATCAGCATGGTGGATTGCACTTTTATGTTTGTTGATCATGAATCTAAGATGTCTTCTTGTTTACTGACATATTGAATACCACATTTGGTGCATGCAAGAAGGTGTTTTCTGTACTCTCTTTTGGAAACAAAACTTGTAAAAAGTATTAACCTTTTTGGAATTAGTGCATGCAGCATTGGGCAGCTGCCTCGCTTACAGTATTTAGACTGGACTGGAGTTTGGAATATGTGCAGTTAGTCTGTGCGGTCACCAAAAATGGGCTGCATGCAGATGCCAGTATATGGTCCTGTGATGATGATCCTCACACACAAAGCTGGATGACAACATTTACGTCACGTAGAACAAAGTGCACCCTAGCTGGAACATGAATGTGGACAATATAAGTTGGCCCTTAGTTAGCACGTGTATGCTACACTATCTACTGAAGGTATAACATTAATTAATGTATACACACTGCTTTTGCTGTTCTGCTGTACAGAACAGTGCTGTTCCTTAATGTCATTGTCTTCTGGCTTACCCCCATTTTGTAGCAAAAATGCTTGCCAGAAAGAAAACTCTCTGAAGTTTCTTGTGAAAGTGTCAGGTGATACAGAGACAGAGAAAGTCAGAAAAAAATGGAAGATTTTGCCTAAAATAAAATAAAAAATGTTTTTCAGGATGAATAACTGTCTGTGGCTTCATCTGAGCAGGTAAATGACACTATGGGGCTGTAGGCACACTATCAATGAACATTTGTTTCAAATTTGAAGAAGATTGCTCAAAGTATGACCATTCTACAGTGTTTTATCCATGAAAAGATCCAGGCGGAGTTCCAAATGACAAGTCGGTCACTCGGCTTCAAAACAGCACTATCAGTGATCAAACAGCACTCAGCCAGCTTCAAACATCGTACCTTATTGACCATATATGTTGTTTATGACACAGAAACACCATAAAATATCACCAAATAAAGCCATATGAAACGTGAAAGTTATGATCCCACTTTCTAGACGTTGTATCTCAGCCAAAAATAGTGGTAGGAGTGAGACTCGTACCTTTTATAAAAGAGCCAAGTCCCCACTAACAGCTCCACATAAGATCGCGAGTACTCCTTTAACTTTTACCGTCGAAAAACAGCATGACATGACTTGTCACCACTCATCGCGATTTTAGGCTGCTCTGGTGCGAAAACGACGTTATCTTTGAAAAGTCGAGAGCTTCCTGAATCCGGCAATACCAAACATCACATGGTTTGATGACGTAGTGTGCCTGGGAGATACCATTTAACAGAGGGGGGGGGGGGCGAGGACGTCGGTGTCCGGGCGGAGTTAGAGAGGTTAAAGTATTCTCATACAAGTCATACAATATTCTACAGATTAACGTCCCACAAATAGTGTTACATTAATTTAAAGTTTTTCACATTGTGACATCATGTTGGCCTAAAATCGAAACACTATTGTTTTCAAACATTTCAAGATTTCCAAGTAGTTAATCAGCTTCGTACAGTTAACATCGTAAACTGCAGCTAACTTCATTAATGGTCAGTTGGCTTGAGAGGGAACAATACGTCCATGTGGTTTTTGATGAAAATGTGCTCAATTCAAGGCACATTTGTGTCTTTTCCACTCAAAGATTGAGAACAATAAAGCCCCGAGGCGGTTCGGCAACTATTTCACCTATTAAACGGTCTTTACAGCTCATACAATAATAATGTGGAGGAGACAGCGAGGGGGATCAGAGGGGAGTAAGTCAAGAGTCACAGTGACTTTCTAAGACAGAGCAAAGAGGAGAGGCATCCTTGAGCTTGACATCGATGTGGAGAACTAATCTGCCCGCGAGCTGTGATTCAGACCCAAGGTGAGCCCTGTGACATTTTGAGCTGATTAGGAATTTCACCAGCCTTAGCCTTTTGTGTCGTGTCAACTGCTCTGACATTGCATTACGCCGTTTCATTATCATGCAGTCACATCTAATAAGGGCACCGTCCTCCAACCTGGACGAGGAGCATAAAAAGGCCCCTTTTAATGCACGGTGGCCTGAGAGGAGGGGTAAAAAGACAAATCAAGCCTGTAACTGTTAGATAAGTGCGACTGGGCTTTTGGCCCAGAACAAATTGCATTACTGTCACATTATGTTGCTGGTATGCATGAATTAAGCACTGACTGGGTTACTCTCAGCCCTCCATGACTAACTTCCTCCCAAAACCTTCCCCTGTTTTCTTATTATTTATTTTCCATCAGCGAGGAGAGACGGGCCCATTCAGACTCTCTCTTCCTCTTTCCATCCTATTTGCATTGGGGACAATCTGACACTTTCTCTGCTCAGCTGTTGGAATGTGAGAATTGCACAGGGAGAGCAGTGCGGTTAGTCGATGGCCTTTCTGTGCTGATTCAGACATTGCAAGATGATGAGAGGGTTCCACAGTCAGAGTGACTCTTCAGCCAACGCTGCAGCATGAAGAGCAGATATGCATTTTTATTCAGGTCAAATGTCAGCCTTTTGTGAGCTCTAAGAATAGAGCGCGTGGCTCAAAAAAAGGTCACCGTGCCCCCTGGCTGGAACAGAAAAAAGGCCAAAGACATTTGGGAGTTTCTCTCCCACTGGCGAGTCCGAGAGCTTCTGTCTTGTCAGACTCTCTCAAGCTTTGAAGTGGAGCGATGTGTCACGCTTAGACTGACATCTCGTCCAAACACATTAATGCTAGGATACGTCCATATCGTCACCCTGGAAAGGAACCGTCTGAGTGGACAAAAGCAGAGCGGCCCTTGGGGAATGAGCTGTCTCTCCCCGTCTCATCGTTACAGCCTGTGTGTGTCCTCATGTATGCAGACTTGGCTGCTGATGAAGTGGACTCTTTCAGGTAGACAAACAGTCCCTGTGTATACTTCAGAATTCACGAAAGTCACATCCTGCAGAAGAATGTGTGTGCGAGATATGAAATTGGCTGAGGTGAGCGATGGTGCTTTGGCTGACCGAGTGGCGAGAGGGGAAGGACAGAACAATGTCATGGGACAAAAAATGAGTTTGACTCATCTATATCTGTCTAATTGTTTGTTTCCCGAGTGATAAAGCCAAGAAATGACACAATGAGGCAGGAAGGAGGGCGGAGGGTGAAGGGTGGAGGTGGGTTAAGATTGAAGCAAACTCTTTTCTTTTCTGTATTTAAAAAAGGAAACATGACTTGCTGCACTGTGCACCACTGGTGGTCTGGTGGGAGCTAATGTTAGCTAGCTGCACCACTCATTCACTCATTTGGTACTTACTGTTTGTAACACTGTCCTGAGCTAACAGTGCTGCTGTGGAAACACTGGGCCAACTCACCTGGTGTCCGCCCAGGTCACCCTGGTGAGTGAGCAGCTCAATTTTGAGCCACAAATCCCTTTAGCATTGATAACTACTGTTAGCTCTGTTAGCATTATCAACACAGCCCGTGGTACTAACATAATAAACAGTGCTAAAGGGGTTTTGCAGATAAAAACTGAGCCGCTTACTCCCCAGCGCGACCTGGGGGCCTTCACCGTTAAGTATTGTTATAATGAAATAAACCAAAGTGGAGCCATTGGTGCTTTAATTCTGAAGCACCCAGCTTGTCTCGGGACAAAAATGTTGACTTCAGAAGTGTTTTAGATGTTAACAGCAGAAAGTTAAACTGTTACCCCATTAAATATGAGGATTTACTCACTCAGCTCTTTAGTTCATATATGATAGTTGCAAGTCATGCTGGTGCTCCATGGTCATAAAATGCGACTATATAATCGCAGTCTGAAGCCCTGCTGATTCAAAAACACATGCTTTGCTCACTAGCACTATTGTTTATCTTGTTAAAAATTGAACTTTAACTGCAGCGTGTTAATGTCAGGATTTAATCACAGTGGGCGGGAAACTTACTAGCAGCTCTTTAGTTCGTAAATGATATTTTCAAGTCATACTGGTGCTCCATGGTCATAAAATGCGACTAAATAATAGTGGTCTGGAGCCCTGCTGATACAAAAACACACACTTTGCCTGCTCACGCTATTATTAAACTTATTAAAAGTTGAACTCTTAGCGCAGCGCTGCTAAATGTTAGGATTTACTCACAGTGGGAGGGAAACAAACTAACAGCTCTCCAGTTCATACAGTATATTAATAAAGTTTGGAAGTTCCACCGGTGCTCCATGGTCGGTAAATGCAACTTAACAGTCACAGCTGCTCCAAAAAGACATGCTTTGCCTGCTCACACTTTCACACAGGTGGGCCAGGAGTTGTTTGTGTGGGCGGAGGAGTGTGTTACACATCATGTTTTTTTCTTCTGTGTCTCCGAGAGAAGGAGAACCAAAATGTAGAAGCGAGTCTCGTGCCAGTGGCTTAAAAAAATGACATGACCATTCATACTCTATGTTTACGATACAGTCATTTTCTACATCTCATGTGGCACAAGCTGCGATACATCGAGTATATCCGATATATCACCCACCCCTATGTGCAGGTTGTCTCTGTATGATGAGTAAGAATAATGGGATATGCAGACTGCCATATAGCACCCAAATGTACTGCACTCCACTGTACCCGTCATGTCATCTCTCTCCCCGCTGTCTCCCTGTGTCTCGCACTCTTCTGCAGCTATTCTTAGCCCACTCCCCCGCAGGTGAATTATGGATGAGATGAAAAGCTCATACTGATATTTGGCTGATCAAGTATCAAGCTAAAATGCCACTTAAAGTGCGATATAGCTCGCTGGGACGGAGAGCTGTCTCCCCCTCCTCTTGCAGAGATGCGCAGCAGCACGGAGAGACAGCGGGGGAGGGCGGGTGCTATCATCGAGGCGGCTGAACAGACGAGATATGAGGCAGACAGTGAGGGTGACAGACAAACAGCCATGGTCATTGGGGGCAACCAGTGGGGAGAAACACTGTCTGGGCGTAGATAATAAGCTGCACTGCCTCGCTGGGTTATTGCAGCACGTCCAATGGCGTATCCCGCAGAGACCTCAATTCTCTGTCACTTAAAGGCATGAGCAGCCTGTCACTGCGGCACGTGACTCAGCCAGGTGTGTCTTATTAATTTTGGAATTTATGACTTTGACTTTTTCCTGATTTCTAAATGTGTCCCTGTGAGGAGCGGCTTATAGCCTCGTGGAAAGTGTGCATGTCATACAGTTAGAGGTAATTGTCTGTTCATGCATGAGACGTCTTGTGAATTATTCTGCACACCTACATGTGTACACGTCACTTTCACAAGGTCACCCGCTCATCCAGATCAGCGTGCAGCTATAGGGGAGGCATGATGTATGTCTATAGGCTTCGCTCAAGTCACTTGATCTTATGTCAAGACCTTGAAACATAATAGGATAAACACAGTGGGACTCGATGGTTTTGTCACTTGTTTTCTGCTTTGACATCAATCAGTCTTCATGCACAGTAGAGGTCAGAAGGTCCATGTTTCAACATACATCTGCTGTTTACAGCGGCCCTGACAGCTCAACACACTGCAAACTAACACGCTCATGTCAACAAACAAAACTCGAGCCAGTGAAGAAAAAGATAAATTCAAAGCATGCAGGAAAAAAAACAGCTAAGAAGTAAAACAGGAAAACTGAGGCACGTTCACCCAAACGTGGGGATAAAGTGTTGGCAGATAAAACAATAATTCAAAGATATACTGCAACTGACCCTTTGCTGAGCCCCGACCCTTTGTGATGGTCTGTCAAGTTGTCGGAGCTAACATGGAGCCCACACTGTAACTAACTGCACTCACTGAAGAAATACTGTGTGTACAGTGACTCCAGAGAGCAGCAGACAGAGGGGTCTACAGTCTGTGTTTGAAGGATATATCCAGGATGTCAAACTGACTCAGCAGCAACAACAGCTTAAAAAGACAAAGATAGTTAGAAGCTAAAGCCGAACTATAGGCTACAGATCACAGTGTAAAAGTGAACCACCACATCACTGCTGATCGCCACACAAGACAATGAATATAAAGGGAAACTTTGCTGATATTGAACCAGCTGTGTGGCATCGCAATGCTGCTGCCAGCACCTGGACCTCCACCGCCAGACGGGCAGGGATCTCCTCGGGAAGTCAAACAACATTCATCAGCGCACACTGCGATGACACACAGCTGGTTGAATATCAGCAAAGTTTCCCTGCTTCCCTTCACTGGTTCCTGTACAGCAGGGTGGGTCTTTGTTCCACTGTTATAATCATTACAAAGCAAAAGCAGCATGTGTATACATTCAGTAGGCTATATCTTCAGTAGCTAGCTAGCTAACCCTACACTTTTCAGGGTCTGATTTTGGTTTTTGGAACAGGGAAGAAACGTATATCTTTTTCCAACCTCTCCAGGTAACGAGTATCATTAATACACGACGTGCCCCAGGCACAACATTTAGCTCCAAATCCACAAAACCAGCCTGAAAATGGACGATTGCATTAGTCAATGGAGCATAGCCGTGTTGTTGTCGGACCCTGGTCTGAGCTAGCCGATGCTAGGCTACATATAAGCTGTGGGTCTACCACTGCCTCGATAGTTGGTCTTCAAACAAAAACATTAACTGACTGAGGCAACGATAGATCAACAACTCCCTCATTCAGCGGGGTAAAATGACTGTTTTTGTTAATGGAATCTGGCTTTGAAGAGAGAATAGTTAAGATTCACTTTCTGTTCAATGCTCCCTGGAAAAGGTGCTTTGTTTGGGAAGTACTGAGCACTTGACTGGATAAATGAGTGGTGTGGGAGATTGTGAATGAATGTTTTGATACAGTTTTGCTGTGAATTTTCTTTGTTTTTTGGTTTCTTCATTCACTGAGGAGGCATGTGAGAAAACCAAAGATTTCTTTAGAAATTTAACTGAATATATCACCAGTTTCTCTTTAGGTTATTTTTTGGTTTTACCAGACTGGTTGCAGGATTCAGATATTCTTGAAGAAAACACTATGCACCTGATGTAAAGCACATTTCTATAGTGTATATGGTAGGCTAACATAGCTTGTATCACACTTAGTCATAAGCCCCTTTTACACTGCCAGATTTTCGGCGAATGTTGGGCCATTTTGCCGGCCAGCTGCGAGCGTTTAGACACACAGTGCCGGATTGGCAAGTTGGTCTGAGCTGCCCAAGTTTCCGCCTCGTAGGGTAGACATATTGGCGGAACCCTTTTGGTTTAAAAAGAACGAGCCACGGGAGGGGCTGTTGAAGACTTGTGCGAGGAGCTGTTGATGACGCCGCACGTGCGACCCACTGGCGGTGGATAAACAGGAAACAGCTGATAGCAGGAATTAGCGAGCAGCTAGTAGCAAGAGGGAAACGCAAACCTGACAGACACTGTAAAGATGAGCAACTGGGGAGACAAGGAATTGTGCGCCCTCCTTGTCCTCGCAAACGAAGAGGCCATTAACCGACAGATGACGGGGACGGTGAAGAACGGGCCAACTTATGAGAGAATCACCGAAGGACTGACCAGCTGCGGCTTCCCTCCCACGTCACTGTTTACGTCACACACTGAGCTACACGTTTTGTTACTTGCTCACGTCCCCCATTGCCCCGAAAAAGGCGCATTCTGTATAAACAAAAGTAGGCAGGCAGGTAGGCATTTTGCTGCACTCCCCAATTTTGCTTTTATACTGCCAATGCTGAAAAAGACTGATTGGGCTTTCCTGCAAATTTGCACAATTCCTATCTAAAAAGGGCTAGAGAGTAAGTAACTAAATGAGCCACAAACATTTGTAATAAATCACACTCACGTTCATCAGTTTTTAGTGTCCTCTGGAAACTAAACTTTGTAACTTATTTCCATCTTTTCTATATTTTCTTGATGTCTGTATTTGTATCACCGAGTCCGTGGAGAATTTGATTTGTAAAAGAACAGAGGCAACTCCACCCAAAACTACAGTTGAACCATTCCACATCCAGAAACCATGGATAAAAGTGCAAAAAAAATAAGATTTCAAGATAAGATAGATGTTTGGTTGCAGAGTGTTGAGCTCTCTGAGCCACCGTAGCTTTTGTTTCACATTCTGTGTTCAAGCAACCAGACACAAGACAGTTTTTTATATTGTCTGATTTCCTCAACACTACCTGGAGGTTGTATTTACAGCTCAAAAAAACATGTCCAGTTGTGATACACAGTGTCAACAGTCGTGCACATGATGTCACCAAAGACGAAACACGGGAGCTCAGAAACATAAAGACATGACTGAGTGTGTGAGCTGACAGTTGTTGTCCAAAACAGGACATCTCAAGTGTTCTCATGTCTTGGATACTTTTCAGTGGTTCGGGCAGCTCCTCATAAATACGACTGCATATGTGTGAATTTAATTACCTCTCAGGGGATTACCTTCCTGGTGATTGCCACTTTCAAAGCCTCCTTGATGCCAAACACAACAGGACCCGTGCAGGTGTGGCCCTACTGTTCACAGGGAACTGTCTCGCTGAGCGGGAAGTGTTTAAGCACTTCCAGCAGGGGTGCTAAAGGAAATCATCTCAGCCATGAATACTAAATGACCCAAGGTGTACATCGGAACATCTCAAATATGTGCTTGGCGCTGCTCCAGCAGAAAGGAAATATGACTCCTGCATAAAATATAGAAAAAGAAAGGCTGTGATGGTATTGGCATTGGATTTGTGAGGTGTCTTTAGCATTGCCGGAATTTGTTTTGACTCCAGATGAATAAAATTCCCCCGTTTTTCTCTGGAAAGAATTGGATTTGCGGATACTCCGCGGGGGCTGCTAGATCACTGTCAGATGTGACACTGTGTAAACTGCTGTTTGTTTTCACAGCTTCTTTTCATAGTCGATGAGTATGCTATGACATGACAGATACCAGGGAGAACATTTGTCTAGTGTGCCCTACAGAGATGTCCCTTGGAAATAAGTGTTTGTAAGACACACAGAGACAAACAGAACTCCTCTGTGCTCGCTCCAACCGCGCTTTAATGTTTCCACCATGTTACTCCTGTTATTTCCTCCTGAAATAAATCACACATTTATTCTGTGAATACGCTGCACTTGCCCAGGTAGTGCCTGAGTGCACTGGGACCTCTTATTCTAATGTCATATTTGCATGTTTCCTATGTATCATACAAATGTGGAGGGAAGGAGGGAGGTGGAGGAAATGGTGGATAGTGTATCACCTGGGCAAGACGACTTTGAAGCTGCAGGCCACTGTGTTTTAAAGAAACGTTGCTGGGCTTTCAGCCAAGATAGTGCCACAAAAAAATATCTTTTTTAACCGTGACATTGCTGCATTTTCAGCCAGGATACTGCCACGAAAAGCGGTTGTTTATTATCCTTACATAGCTGCGTTTCAGTTGCTATAGTGCCGTGGAAAGCGATTATACTAAGACATCACTTGTGGTTTCAGCCAGGATAGTGCCACAAAAAACAGTAATTTTGTTTTACCAAGACATTGCTGCATTTTCAGGCAGAATAGTGCAATGAAAAGTGGTTGTTTTTTACACTGACATCACTATGTTTTTAGCCAGATAATGCCCAAAAAAACTGTTGTATTTTTCCGTGACATTGTTGAGTTTTCAGCCAGGATAGTGCCACAAAAAGCATTATTTTATTGTTCTTAAAAATCGAGACACTGCTGCATTTTCAGCCAGGATAGCGCCATGTAAAGCAGTTGTTCTTTACTGAGACATGGCTGCGCTTTCAGCCAAGATAGGGCCACCAAAAGCGGTTGTTTATTATCCTGACATAGCTGCATTTCAGTTGCTATAGTGCCGTGAAAAGACATCACTTGTGGTTTCAGCCAGGATGGTGCCAGTAATTTTGTTTTACCAAGACATTGCTGCATTTTCAGTCAGAATAGTGTCATTAAAAGCACTTGTTTTTACAGTGACATCACTGTGTTTTCAGCCAGGATAGAGCCACAAAAAACAGTGGTTGTTCACTGTAATGTCGCTACATTTTCAGTCAGGATAGTGGCACAAAAAAATATTTTTTTACTGAGACATCTCTGTGTTTTCAGCCAAGATAGTGCCAAGAAGGAGTCGTTTTTTTTACTGTGACATCACTGTGTCTTCAGCCAGGATGGTGGCACAAAAAACAGTCTTTTTCCATTGAAACATTGCTGCGTTTTTTTGGGATAGTGCCACAAAAAGCAGGTTGATTTTTACTGTGACATCACTGTGTTTTCAGCCAAGATAGTGCCACTAAAAGCGGCTGTTGTTTACTGAGATATTGCTGCAATTTCAGCCTGGATAGTAGCACAAAAAACAGTAAATTCTTTCACCGAGACATCGCTGCATTGTAAGCCAGGATACTGCTACAAAAAGCAGGTTGTTTTTTACTGTGTGTCACTTTTGGTTTCAGCCATGATAGTGACACAATAAATGGTCTTTTTTTTTTACCAAGACATCACTGCTTTTTCAGTCAGGATAGTGGCAAAAAAAAACATTTGAATTTTACCATGATATCACTGCACGGTCAGTCAGGATAGGGCCATGAAAAATGGTTGTTTTTTACACTGACATCACTATGTTTTCAGACAGATAATGCCCAAAAAAACGTTGTATTTTTCCGTGACATTGTTGAGTTTCAGCTAGGATAGTGCCACAAAAAGCATTATTTTATTATTTTAAAAAATCGAGACACTGCTGCACTTTCAGGCAGGATAGCACCATGAAAAGCGGTAGTTTTTTATTGTGACATCACTGTGTTTTCACTCAGGACTGCGCTTTAATGTTTCCACCATGTTACACATGTTTTTTCCTCCTGAAATAAATCACACATTTATTCTGTGAATACGCTGCACTCGCCCAGGTAGTACCCGAGTGCTCTGGGACCACTTATTCATTCAGCTTATAAGTTACTACCACAGGACATGATGAAATTTAACCTCTAAAAACTAATAATATAAACACACAGGCAGCAGTAGGAGTCAGAGGATCTAAATGAATTTGTGAGAAAAAAATTTCCAGCCACCGAGCTATGTAAATGTATCCACAGCCAAAATCACTTTGGCCCTTGCCATCTAGGTTATTTACGAGCTCTCATTAGCAAATGACTTTCACACAGGCCAGTATACTGTATCCTCTCTGCTTTCACTTCATACTGTAAAAAAGAAAATCCACAGAATTAATGTTCTGGAAAATATAGTCGTAATAAAAAGTGTTGCGAGCTCTCGTGTGCCGCCAAAAAAACGTTCCCCCTATTCACTCAAATCAGCACAATTAACCTGCAGGAGAGAACACGGTGTTTCAATTCATTACCGCCCACAGCACGACAATGGGCATCTGTTCAGTGAGGCTGCGTTCAGGAGCTGCAGACTGACATGGGGGATACTTACACTGTGACTGTTGCTTTGGCTCGACTTGAAACCAACACCGGTTACTGGCTCGCAAACAATGGCAATAAAAAATGAGCAAAGCGCAGCGAGATCTTTATTTCAGCTTGAAAATGGAGCTTCAAGTTTGTGTGTGTGTGTGTGTCGTCCCCAAAGCTCCAAACTTTCTGCGGTGCCAGGCAGTGTATCAGCCTTATCATAGGTGATACCATCTGGCGTGCCGGGGCGAGTGATTGAATGACTGCTGAGTGTATGGCATATTGCCGCCTGGCAGGTGGATACATTAAAGCCGTCCCGGGAGAGTCAGCAGTAGCAGGCATGCTGAACGCTCTGCCTCCGCTGACATCCTCAGGACACTCCGGTCGAGCGTGCATCATTTCTAAAGCGTCATGTCGTCATCTGAACGCCAACAGAGCAGCTGTGGGAGAACATGCTGTCATACATGATACAGGCGCAGCGTGGTGTCTCACAGAGACAATAGCAGGGCTCATATGGGGAGGACAGTGAGTTATTGAGTCATGACATCTGCACGCTGGCATCATGAAGTGGCAGCGTTTATGGTGGCACTGGATGGTACTGTGGAGATAACATGCAGGTGATGCTGAAGAGCGTCCTCAGTCGACTCACTCGGAAAATAAATTAACCAATAACGTGGCCTTCAGAGGAAGTCGGAACACGTATGGCATTTCATAATACTTCTGATTTACTGCCTTCATCTTCTGGTTGGTATAATCCAGCCCAGCTGCCACAGGAAAATGTCGGTATTGTACATTTCTACAAACCACATTTGTAAATATAATACAAAATCACAGTGATGAGGTGGAGGGGAGCATGTGACACCTGTGTGAGATGCCTGCCAAGCTGCCAACCACTGTGCGAGGCCAACATACCACCCTGTTTTTTCGCGACCTGTCGCTGTTTTTCCAGGAGGGGTATTTCAGTGAAAAGTGGTTGGCCCAGACCCACCAAACCATCCTCAGAGAACTAGTGACGATGAAGGTCCCCAGCTGCATCACCTCACATCACTGTGTCTCGGCCAAAAATTTGGACTTCAGCACATCGCAAAGACTACAGCCAGCAGCCAACCAGCATGTTTGTTCTGCTCCTGCGTGAGAGGAATTAACTCTCCACACCAACAGACGGCGGTCGTCTGTATTCAGCATTCAATACGAGAGACAGGAAGAGCGTCTTGATGCTAATTAGCCAGTTAGCACATTAACAACACAATCTAACTTTGAAAGAACAGAGCATATTTAACCATCAGGAAACGTTTCTGCTGAAGAGCACAGTGGCGAAAGAAAAATAATCTGTTTTAATCTCACTCCCTCTGGACTTTAGCCTTTTGTTTACTTTCCTCACTTCTGTTTCTCTTCTCGTGCGCTGAGCTGAACTGACATCAGAGTGATGACATTCATCGACAGGCTCCACCATCACCGATGCCGATTTAAAATGCTTAATATGCTGTGTGCGTAGCGCAGACAATGAGCTGCGAACGCCGTTCAACCTTTGCTAACTGAGTCCTGCTAAAACTTGCTGTCTGTATATGTAATCTTGTCACATCAGCTAACCAATCGTCAAGCTACATCTAGCAAGCATTTGTGAGGGAAGAGAGGGGGTACAAACTTATCTAAGCTCTGAGGCACTGATGAATAAGATAAATCATATTTTGCTCTTTTCATTTTTTTGATGTCAATAAGAAGAACCTTTAATATTTATTTTACCGTGCCTGTGCCACAGGGTTTCTCTGTTTCTCAGGCTCATGTTACAGTTTAAAGCAGCTCCATGCCTGCTCTCAGAAACTCCGTCTGTGTGGTTAGATTACGAGCTGCCTTCCCTTTACAGCCTGTCCAAACCAACAGACAAACCAACGACGACCCACTGCAGCCAGCTGCGGAGCATAAAGTGAAAACGGAAATTAAAAATAGATTTTTACAGAATCACACTGTAAAGCTGCTGCCTGTATTTGGAGGTATTCTGACAGTGTTCAGAACATGGGTTGTGAAAAACAAGGACAAAAGACAAATATCTCCTTATATGACAGAGTGAGTGGGAAACAATGTACAGTGACGTAAAAGAGTTAAAGAATGCAGGAAATGAGCGAAAAAACTCAAATCAGGTTGGAATTCGTCCTCACACTTCATCATCACCTGAACAATTGATGATAAAAGACCAAACGAAGCGCAGGAGAAACAAATCCTGAGCGCCACATTTACATGCATGATTCAGTGTCCGGCTTGTGTACACAGATAATTGATGGATTATGCCTATTGTGTTTCCAGATCTGTGCAGGTTAGCGACAGGCTTCATTTACATTCCTCTGGCCCACAGCGTCCCCACAGAGATGAGGCAGGGTTTTTCCTGTTGCCTGTTGATGTCATATCCCTGCAGAGGATAAACCGAGAGTGTTTCCTGTTGATATTAGGATGTCAGCTCCCATCTGTTTGTGCAATCACACTGCAAAAAAAAGAAGAAGAAGAATTGACCACCTCCACCGGGAAACATCCTGACCGGGCAACTGTTCAACTCTCACTGACCGCACCTTCATCCTCCCATTGAAGTGTGCCCCCCCCCCCCCCCCCATACAATGATACACACAGTGTCGGCTGCCTGTCCACCTCTACAGCTATCACATTTCCACAGCTCCCAGTGCGCTGCCCAATACTTCCAGAGGCCGCTCGGTATAACTCAAAATAAATCATGCAAGAATGTGGAGCCATATAATGAAGGCGGGGGGGCAGGTTCCAGTATGAGAATATTCTCCTGTTTAAGGCACGAAATACTCATGAATCTTTTTAGCATTTTTAGCATATTTCATGTACGCGCACATATGTAGAACAATATATTCATGCTTTGGGATTTAAGGCCAGGCCACAGCACCTAATATTATATGTACCTGGTATAAAACCAGCGCAGGAAGAGAGGAAATACAAAAGATAGAGCTTTGATTCTCTGCCTGAATCTGATCGGGCCCCGACACTCTGGGTTAGGGCTGAAATCTCTCAAAACTCTCTCTGGCTTGAATCAGGTCAGGTTCGTGCCAATTCCTTTGTGTTTTTTCTTTCTTTTTTTAAATGCAAACCTAACAATCTGTGTGATGTCATAAATAATATATGAGCTGAGCTGTCATCAATCCAATTTTACTGATAAAAAAGTTAAAAATTTGATTTGACTTAGATTTACAGGGGATGAGCGAGTGCGTCATCATCTGTGTCTGTGCCTGTATTTCTGAGATCAACAAAATTATCTGTATCTGCATTTGTACTCGGAGTGGGTGGGGTTTATACCAAACATGGGTGTGGTTTAACTCAAAGTGGGTGGGGCCTAACCAGAAGCTGTTGTTATGTATAACAGCTTTATATGGGCTATTTATTATTCATGATAAAATTATTTACAGAACAATCTCAGAATTAAGCTTTAGATCATTTTTGATTACAACTGAAAACAGCTACCAAAATGCATGGATATTACTGAAACGCAAAGGTACTGATATTCACAATTTTACTCGTAAGATACTTTCTGTACCTGATACTCATTATATCTGAATATTTGGCTGAACCCTTGGATTTACACCGACAAGACAAATCAGTAGAATTCAACACATTCTCACTCCAACCTAATGATGGGATTTCTCGTTCACTTGTGAGAGCTGGTTCTTTGGCTCTCATTCACTTTGAAGAGCCGGTTCAAAGATGCGGTTCGTTCGTTCATTTTTTGTTTTTGTTTTTTGCTCTGTGTGTGTGTGTGTGTGTGTGTGTGTGTGTGTGTGCTGATCTATCGCATCTCGTGATCTTGATATTGTAACGTGGACCCAGAATAGACACCGCAGATATAACGTTTGGTGTAGCCATAGCAACGCCCTTTATAAACAACAAGCCTGTCAATACAAGCAAGTGCTAGCGGATAGTGGGTTAGCTTCCTACCGTTCGTTTCTAACCGAGGGGGGTCATCAACACGACGTGAATTAGGAACTGGCTCGTTTACTCTAAAGAGCCGGTTCAAAAACTCGGCTCGTTTGCGAATGTCACATCACTATTCCGACCTCATCAGGAGTGGTAGTTGACTTTCCACGTCCACATTTGACGTGCAAGGTACCCTGGGTGCATCTGTTGTTGACGTTCTGGGACGCCGTGTCAACTTCAGCCTGTTACATACAGTGTGTGTTTTCAAAATACACTTCTGTTTTCACAGGAAATGTACAGTTTGCATACAGTCTCTTTCAAAATAAATGTATTACACTGGTACAACGCTGTGAATTGATGCTTATTCAACAACAAACACGTGGTTACGTTTTGCCAGCACGCGCACATGGTTAGGTTTAGAAAGAAAACAACAGAGTTTGGATTTTACATTCATGCAGGACGCAAACAACGACCTCCCGGGACTAATCCACCACCCCTCTGACCCACCCTACTCTGACTTTTTGCCCCCTTTACTTACGTTGTTGTCCTGCTGCATTTCCCCGATGCCGTTTGGTGCTGTTACACGCTGACGGGACCCAACCATGTATCATGCCGATGTGAAAGGACAGCTTTTTTTGGTTGGTGCCTGACGCAAAAGTTACTGTCAAAGGGCTGGTATTTGACGACTTCAGTATGAGACGAAATTTGCAATACGAGATAAAACAGAAAGACACATCTGATAACTTGCTTCTCTTGATTGGAGTTGCCTCCCTGGCTGTCGCCGATCTCTGCCAGTGTCCTGCATTTGGCACGTCAACTGAGTTCTAAAATGATAGTATGCAGCTTTTAAACTGCACTCTACTGTACTCTTCTGGATAGTGCCATTGCAGGTTACGTCACATTTATTAACTGCTTCTTTGTTAAGCAACTCTTTTGACACAAAATGCTGAAAATCCAACCTGTTGAGTGTTTCTTTTTTGTTTGTTTTTAACATGCAACAACTTGTTGACATACTGTACACAAACTTGAGTGTGCTGCAGATGAGATGCTGGCAACTCTTGTGTATAAATGTTAAGAGCTGTATTTGACTGGAAGGAAATTTAGAGAGAGAGAGAGAGAGAGAGAGAGAGAGAGAGAGATGGGCTACAAGGTGACTTGGTTGGCAGTTGGGGACTCACCCAGGGACGAAGCCCATTCTCATGGACCTGTCGCGCACAAAGCAGACGACAGACTATTGAAATAACAGAGGGAATGGAAGAAGAAGTGGTGTGAGGAACCGTCAGCTTTTAGCTTGCAATAATAGTATGTTTTAATATTTAGAAAATATTTTTCTTTACAGTGGGAATTCAGGATATTAATTGGACTCGGGCTCCAAACTGCCGTGGCTCGGGCTCAGGTTGAGCCTGACTTTTTGGGCTTGATAGAAGCTCTACTGAAAAAGCTTTAAGGTAATGAGAACCACGGCTACCACAGTTAAATAAGCAGAGAGTCACGGAGAGTGTATAAATGTCATCTCTGCACTCACACTTTAAAACTTTAAGGAAATAGTGAATAAACTTTTTTTTACGACAGAGTTTATAAAGCAGAGAAGTGTTGGCTCTAAATCAAGTGCTGTTGATGATCATGCCTTCCCTTTCTGATTATTACGGCAGGAAGCCTTTACATGAAAGCACATAAAAACCTCTATAGAGACTATTTCCTGCTCCTGCAGTTTGAATTGTCCTCCATAGTCTGAGCAGCACAGCTCAGAGGAAATGGAGCTGTGTGCACAGATGGGAGCCCACACGGCCCCACCTCCGACTGAAACGACAGTAAAATGTGTGTGTTTGTGTGTGCAGCCCTCTCTTTGCGCTCACATTTGTCACAGTCTGTATTTAGGTATGGAAGGTCATCCATGCATGTGCCTAATTTGTGCGTGTGTCTGTGTGGGAGAGCACAGCTTGACTCCGACTGTTGACACTGGCTCGGTGACAGTCTGAACACTCGGCTGTGTTGACGAGTGGGAGTCCCGCCCCGCCTGCCCCTTTGTGGAGAATGAATATTAATAATTCAGAGTGATCTCAATCTCGGCTGCCTCTGAGGCTGTTACCCATTACCCCGGGATGAGCCGATATTGCTGTTGCATGAAAGGCCACCGACAGGCAAAAGGCAGGGGAGGAAAACTGCGATGCGCCGCTAAAAGGCACCCCTGAGTTCCCTGCTATCAGCTCAAATGGGCTGAGAGAAGTGTATTGCTTCGAGAGGACAGACATGGCCTGGATGTGCATAAAGAAAACGGTCTCTTATAGAACAGCTCTCTCGCCAGAAGAAAATGGTGGCATTGTACATTTATGCAAATCTAGGATATGTTACACTTGTACATTTCATACGCATCATATTAGTGTTCCTAAAATGACGTAGTATATGAGCTGATTTTGTCATGGGGAGGTGGAGGTGATGGTGGACAGTGTGACACTGAGCTGCCAAGCTGCAGACCACTGTGTTGTTTACCGGGACATTGCTTCATTTTCAGCCGAGATAGTGCCATGTGAAGTGGTTTTACTGTAACATCACTGTGTTTTCAGCTGGGCTAGTGTCACAAAAAGCATTTTTTCCTTGAGCAGCCACTTAGGCAGGATAAAGTCAAGAAAAGAGGTTGGTTTCAACTGAGGTATTGCTGCGTTTCGTGCCAAAATAGTGCCATAAAAAAACTGTTTTTTTTACCCTTGACATAATTGCATTTCCTGCTGGGAAAATCTCACAAAAATATTTTTTTTCGAGCAGTTGCTGCGTTGTTAGCCAGAAAAGTGCCCAGAAAAGTTGTTGGTTTCTACCGAGGCATCGCTGCATTTCCTGCAAACATAGTGCCACCAAATGTGGTTGTTATATTGTGACATTGCTGCATTCTCAGCTGGGATAGTGTAACAAAAACTGTTGGGTTTTTTTCCCTTAAAGGGATAGTGCACCCAAAAATGAAACTTCAGCCATTATCTACTCACCCATATGCCGAGGGAGGCTCAGGTGAAGTCCTCACATCCCTTGCGGAGATCCAAGGGGAGAGTGGGTAGCAGCACAACTCTATCTAATGCAGGCTGACGGCGCCCCAGATTCAAACATCCAAAAAACACATAATTGAAACCACAAAATATCTCCATACTGCTCGTCCGTAGTCGTAGTCAGAGCTACAGGCTACAATGAGGCTAAAAACAGAGTTCAAATGACGTTTTTCCAAACAACTTTTTATGTCGGGGCTTCAGGACACTTGGATCACTACGGACGAGCAGTATGGAGATATTTTGTGGTTTCAATTATTCTGCATTAGGTGCAGTTGTGTTGCTACCCCCTCTCCCCTGGGATTTCCGCAAGTGATGCGAGGACTCTAAAACTTCACCTGAGCCTCCCTCAGAATATGGGTGAGTAGATAATGGCTGAAGTTTCATTTTTGGGTGCACTATCCCTTTTAAGCAGTAGCTGCATTTCCAGCCTGGATAGTGCCATTAAAAGCAGGTGGTTTTCACCATGACGTCACTGTGTTTTTAAGTGGGATAATTTCTCTAGCATTAGCATAGCATCTCTAGCATAGCATCATTAGTTGGGATAGTGTTTTTCCTCTAGCAGTCACTGCGTTATTAGGTGTGGTAGTGTCAAGAGAAGTGGTTGGTCCCTGCCATGACATTGCTGCATTTCCTGCTGACATAGAGCCACGAAAGGCAGTTGTTTGTTTACGGGGATATTGCAGCATTTCCTGCCGGGAAAGTGCCACAAAATATGGTTGCTTTTTTACTGTATCATCACTGCGTTTTTAGCCAGGATAGAGCCACGAAAAGTGGTTGTTTACTGACTGCAAAATCTGAGGACTGCTGTGTGTGGGTGTGAGGATGTTGTGCACAGTGTTGTACTTGTGTGACAGTTCATTGTGATCTGCTCCTCAGAGGTGATCTCATCTAATTAGTGGCACCAGCTGATTGATTGATCACACCTGGTTGAAATCTGTTTGTGTCTGTCTGTGTTCTGTGATGCACTCATGTCAGTAGCAGTGATGGTAGTCAAGGACTGAAATGTTTGCTGGTGTTTTTACTCACTCACGCACCTTTCTTGTGCACAGATGTCTTAAATACATTTTTGTTCTGACCTCAGCCTGTGGACTTTTTTGTGGCTTTCTAGCCCAGTTACATGACATTGGTGGAGTATCTCTGCTGCAGTCCTGTCTTGTTGTCTGTCATGGCACTGCTGCATTTTCAGCTTGGGAAATGCCACCTTTTTTGTAGCCCAACATCACTGTATGTTCATCCCACATAGTGTCATGAAAAGCTGCCGTTTTCTACCATGACATCTTTGCATTTCCAGCTGGGATAGTGCCACGAAAAGCAGGTATTTTAAACTTAAACATGATCTTTTTTGTGCCTAAACATAACTACATGTTAATCAAACCTTCAATGTATCAGCTACATGTTAATGTACAAACGTAACGTATCTGTGGTTTGCATGAATCATACAATGCCAACATGTCTTCTTGCGACTGGGTTGAATTAAAAGCTAAATGTGTGGACACAAGACTGATCTCTTATTTATATCTGTAAAACTCAAAGTAACCCTGAGAATAATACAAATGTTTTTGATGGTGGCTTTGCAGCTTAAAAAACACCCATTTACTCTCCATTGTGTTGCTCCATTTGACTTAATTCCCCTTATTTTCTAAGCTCCAGGTCGAGGTAATTCACAGCATCAAACAAAAAGCTGTGCGTGAAAATGGCTTGTGGCGAGGTTTCCGTGCCCTGATCCCTGTAGTGAGGCGGGATGATGCCTAATCTAACTCACACTGCTCGTCTGATGCATCTGCTTTTACCCTGCTGGCACATGAACCACCTTAATCTACCCAGGTGATGTCACACGATAGCAGCTATCATGTGACACAATGCTGCTCACAAATCCCTGAAGCAAGGACACATGGAAAGATTAGCTGTTATCAAGCTGACATCTTATTGTCTTTGACAGGCGATGAGATGAAATGATGTAAATACACTGAAG
Organism: Epinephelus moara; assembly: GCF_006386435.1. Lineage (NCBI taxonomy): Eukaryota > Metazoa > Chordata > Actinopteri > Perciformes > Serranidae > Epinephelus > Epinephelus moara. The sequence goes on from NC_065517.1 coordinate 34,790,676, forward strand.
GGAAACGGCGGCGTTCGTCAACCTGTATGTCATTCTCATATTTCTGTCAATCATGATAACACTTTACACACTCACCTCCTCTGCTGCAGAGATTTGAGACGTGCAGTCGGACCAGAACAACCTCAGTGTAACGGCGCTCATCTCAAACAGCAGCAGTAAACACACGGCGGTCCCTCAGAAATCCTCGTAGCTGTTGTAGCAAACAGAATAGCAGATGTTGCGCTTTTGATTTGATTTATTTATGGAGCTACAAAACACAGCAAACCACAGAATAAAATGAAACACAGCCCAAGTATTTTAAACATGTATGTTCAAACCAAAAGTAGATCAGAACAAATTAAATACAACAACAGATCAATAGCTCAAGTGAACTGTCATTAAAAACAAACTGAGGTTTCAAACTTTATCATCCAGTAACTTCCAAGTTTTTTGTTTCTCTAAAGGAATTTATTAAACCTCAAGAAACTGAACTCTGATCAACAGGTTATTTTTCTCCATGAAAAAATAAAATAAAATCACACCTTAAACAACCTGCATGGTCTCTCTCCGAAGTTGTTGAATACTGGTGCTTGGTCAGCGGCGTGGGTGGCAGGCAATGCTGCAGCCTGTAGTTCAAGCAACAGCCCCAAGAGCGAGTGAAACTCCAACAACCACAGAATTTAACCCAGGAGGCCAATGTTTACCCTGTTAATTTGTCCTAGACCCTACCATGTGTGTGTTGTAGGGCTGTCAAAATTGCTCAAAAGTAACGTTCGAATATTCCTTCTAAAAATAACTCATAGGTTCGAACCATTCGAATATTTTTTTTTCCGCATTATGTCCACAAGAGGGCAAACTAATACAAGGAAACATACTTGTATATGTATTAATACAAGGAAACATAACTACTTGTAGATATTTTT